>NC_142523.1:21481619-21564119 GCF_964205215.1 Stylophora pistillata
AGAACTCAAAAGTGGCCCTTGTGCAAAAAGCCATCCAGGACACGTGCACAGGATGCCACAGAGGAATTTCAAAAAGGAAAGAATGTTGACACTATATCGTTAGCATGCACTTGCGTTTTATGACCCTTAATCTTGTCCAATACATTCCATTGAAGTTCATGCACTCATCAGTAACCTATATGGGCAATAGACTTATCATTTTCTCAGTTGAATGCCTGGTTTATTGTTTGAGGGGTTCTGAGTTAATGTTTTTGAATGTTGCATATTTGCGGGACCATCCATTGAGGGAGATTGTTATCTGCTTTTTTTATCTATAATGCCCTTGAAAATAGAAAAAAACTTGATTGTGGCAATTGATGTGCTTTAACTCAAGAGAAGTTTCTCCAACTGACCTGTAATTTACCAAGTACATGTCACTGGTGTACATGTTGTGGTTCAGTTTTATCCTAGGTTCAATTTTTATTTTCGTTTGTATTAATTAAACTCTATCATTATTGCATATAGCCATATATCCAACAACAAATGGAAATAAAATTTGCCTGTAGGATAAAACTGAAATACATCACTTTGATGCGGTACGTTGTAATTCAGGCCATTTTATTGATGTAAACGCTCATTCACTTTGTTTAAGGAGGAATACAAAATATATGCTTTGTTTGCCACAACCATATATGTCTATGAGCATTTTCTTGCTTTACATTTGGGTACAGCTTTTCATTTGCATATACAGGCTGTTGATGTTTTATATAACTGTTTAATATGAAAAAAGATTGGCTCATACAATTTAGAAGAACTGCAGAAATGTAATGGTCAAGAGGCCAACTCCAATGTAGCTTTGTTGGTTTATTAGCTTGACGTTTGGACCGTCTCAGTCTTCCTCAGGAGCATACTAATTACAATAAGATTAGTATGTGATTAGTATGTAATTAGTATGCTCCTGAGGAAGACCGAGACGGTCGAAACGTTGGGCTAATAAACCAATAAAGCTACATTGGAGTTGGCCTCTTGACCATTACATTTCTGCTTTTATTTACGTTATTTCAAGAGCCCACGATCGCTTCAGTGATCCTCCAGGCAGCGCGTTTGAGACTGATCAGCATTGTTTGTGGGACCCCTTACAAGCTTCTACTTATATATATATATATATATATATATATATATATATATATGTATATATATATATATATACAATTATTTAGGAAAATAAGAATTAAAACTTTGCACGAAGTTTTAGTGCGAAGTTTTAATTTTTATTTTCTTAAATAATTGTTTACAAAGCTCCATGATTCAAGGATAAGGTTTTTTTACGTTTATATATATATATATGAGTTCTATTTTCTTTACATATTAACAGGTTTCGCAAAGCCATGCCTTACAGAAATATATGATTTTGTGATCTCAATTAAGGACTGTGGTTATTCTTTATTGACTGCAATTGTTTTTGGCTAGCTATTATCAACTATAATACATCTATGCATTTAGGTTGACCTGCATATGCATGCCCTCACCAAATCTACATATATGTGACATACATGTTACACATGTGTGCCACATATATGTGGCATATATGTGCAACGATTGAACTTATGTAACATATATGTCACATATATGTAGATTTGGTAAGGGTGCATTTGTGGTTCCCAGGTTCCACATATATGTTACATATATGTTACATATATATGTCACATATATGTGATATATATGCAACATGAGTGCCAAATTCCTACATATACCACATTTATGTTACACATATGTGGCATATATTTGACATATATGCCACATATATGTGGCATACATATGTAACATATATATGTCACATATATGTAGATTTGGTAAGGGCTTCTAGCTGCAAACAGCAGCTGCTCATTCAAAATGCCTAGTACCCTAGTAGTGTTCTGTATTATAAAACAGTTAATTAGGTGTTCCCAAGTGGTAGGAATGATCATTGAAGGCAATGATCAGTCCATCAATGTAGGCCGTCTGCTCCGTTCTGACTCCTCCAGCCAGCGCCCAACTGCTAGAACTGCAGTATAGTCCTCATGAGAAGGTCCACTGACAGCTATTCTCATCAACTCATCAATAGTAGAAACATTCAAGGTTGACCTCCAGTCAGTCATGATTCTGTTCATGCAAGAGTTTCCCCGCTCGCAGCAAGCAGTCTGGCAAGGAATTACAAGACATAGTTCCACTAAAATTAGCAGGTTTGGATAATCATCTTTGCAAAACATAAATTTGTTCTTCCAGAATTCGCTTTGCCTGAGTTCAAGTTCTGCTCTAACTCGCTGTACATGGAATTTCAGACTCATCCATTCATCAAGACAGTCATGCAGACTGAAGTTGTGCTGCTCTAGAGGTACCTGAAAATGACCATGTAGTGTCTGGATTTCATTTTCGCCATGTAAGAGCAGCCGATGCCTGTCTGTAACTGGCCAACCTCGGTGCTTTGTCAAGACAGCTGCTGCTGAGAATACTGGATCTGTTTCCATCCCTTCAAACCTCTCTTGGATGAATGTCATGGCAGCATTCACCGCAGATGCCTGGATAGCATTAATAGCCTGCCTGTCTGCATCCCTTTGAAGCTCTATGCCCTTAAATGTGTTGCCATCCCCTACTTCCGTAAGGAAAGAGTTTAGTTGCTGACCAGGTCTTTCCTTGAAAGATTCAAGTTTTGCTAAAAGGGCAGTTAAGTTATCTTGAACTCTTGAGATTGTTATTCCATCCTCCTGGAAGCTAAGACTCACTTTGGAAAGTGCATCTACGATGTCAAGTAACAGATGCATGATGGCAACAAATTTGTAGCTTGTGAATTTTTTGCTGTAATTCACAGCCCTTCCTTGCATCTGGTTACTGGCATTCCTTGCTTGTGAGGTATGTTGGAAGTGCAAAACTACAACTTGAAAGTTCTTTGACAAGAGAATATTCAGTGCTCTTTGCATATGTGGTACCCACCTTGTACCGTCTGCTTTGATTGCCTTATATGCTCGCACTTCCATACTCTCAGCTAGTTCTTTAAGCTCACGGACTGCCTTTGCAGAATAATGATAGTGCTTCCAAATACCTTGAAGCATTTCTTTGACATCTTTAAGAACTGGAACATCTGACAAGGTGTCTGCAAATGAAAGTTCCAACCTATGTGCAACGCAGTGTACCTTAATAATGTGAGGAATTTCTTGTTTAAGCAAGCCATAAACACCACTTATTTCTCCAAGCATAACATTTGCTCCATCTGCTCCCAGGGCCACTGTCTTCTCTTTCCAATCCCTACACACCTCTGTCATAGCAGTTTCCACAGCTGCTTTGATTCCAGCTGCTTTGCTGTTTTCACAAGCCTTCAGCCCCACAAATGCATTTTCTATCTCACCTTTAACCAAATGACATACATAAACATCTTCTACCTCACGTACTCCAACATCACATGCACTGTCTGCCATTACACTTATGAACTTTGATGACTGAAGCTTGCTTGAAAGTTCATGCTTTAATTGTCCTGCAATAGCCGTTACAAACGTTTTGCATGCTTTGTCATTAATGTAGGTGTTTCCAAGCTCAACTCCGTGTTTCATTCCAAGTTTGCACAGGTGGGGAAAGCTTGTAAATGGCATTTCCCTCTTTGCAACAAAATAAGCTATATCAAACAATCTTTCCATCTTCTGAGAGACTTCTTTTGACATTGACAACAGAGCGCGTGGTAAAGGAGCTAGCTGTGGATTCTCAGAAACTTTAGCAGCCGCAACACAACGTGTATGACCAGTTGAAGTTTCGTGGCTTCTCACAGATTCTATTTTAAAATTCTGACTGCCAGACACGAAGGTAGAGGATGAGTCACTGCAAGTTGGATTGTCTCTACAAAATTTGCAAAACATCCGGTTTCCTTCTGAGTCGTACGTTAGCCATGTGAAGTCTTTCAACCACGACCGTACGAACTTTCGTTTCGATGAAGATTGAGATGTCGAAGAATCATCAATTGCTCTCTTTGAAGTGGAAGTTGTAGATGTTTGAGATGATTCAGAGGATTTTGATGACGACAGAAATGCCCTGATATCCATACTTAACGAGAGCAATCACGCGTGGCATTTCAAAATGGCGGACAAGCGTTTTTTGATAGCATTGCATCATGGGTATGTGACTTGATCCCATGTTTCCTCGATCAAGCAAGTCAATATGGCGGCGAACGAACACGGACTTGTAACGAAACAAAGAATTATTTTTCGAATATAGAGTTATTTTTCTTTTTTTTATTTCATGCCAGTTGTTGAAATGAAAGAATTTTGAAAATGTTTGAAGACTTAAGTTATTTATAGAGGCGAAAATTAACTAGCCAAGATGGCTAGCAGATGAGAAAATCCACTAGCCAAAACTCAAAATCTACTGGTATTTGGCTAGTAGACCACCGCCAAGTTCGAGCCCTGCAACTTACTTCTTGAATCAATTACACTTGGGTCGCCTAAAAAAGAATTGGTTAGAGAGCATTAATTATTATTACTTTTGATGATGCATAAATGCAGTTATTTTTGTTCTCTACAAAGGTTCTTTGTCATTTGAAAAAGTTCATTCAATCTTTGTTCCACCTGTTGTCTGTATTTTAAAGTGTTTATCATTTTAATACTTTTAAGTCAATTAGAGTCATTGGCTCTACTACAAGTGAGGACAACCATTTAATTTGACTTAAACCTGCATATGTGATGCCCAATGTTTGTTCAGACTTTCCAATATCCATAATGCAGTGGTTTTCTCACCATCTCTTACTGTCCTGCTTTGGCTAAGTTATGTTTTCCTTTCTATAAAGAAAGTGTTTAATAATTTTTGCACAATGACTTTAAAATACGACAGGAAATTTCAATGCAACACTGAATCTGTTTTCCTGGATTAGTTTTGTGAAATTCATGTTATTGTTAAGTTCTCTCATCTTCTCATTTTTTTTTTCTGGAGTTGGCAGCTTCTTCTTACTGACTCCACAAATGTTATGGCCTTCATCAGTGCTAAAAGGCTGTATTCTGGTCAGTGTTAGATTAACTGCTTGATCCTTCTCTGCTGGAGAAGATATACATGCCACAATTGCAGTAAAGGCTGTGTTAGCAATAAGTTGGGCAGTTACTGTTGCCTGAACTGCATCTGGTGCATGAGTGTCCCTGGTGCCGCAATAAACAACAATTAGTGTGTCTATCCGCTCAAGAATTTTTCAAAGGGTCTCTTGGATCTTTTTAGCTTTGTCCTGCATGGTAGGCTTTTTTGTGTTGGCTGGTGAAGTTTGGGTTGCCCTAATCACATCCAACAGACTAAGGGAAACAGCTCTGTTGTGCATTAGTATAAGAGAGTTGACAAGCAGAGGTTGGATTACCAGCAGACTGCAAATTAGGCTGATATTCATTGGGGTGATATTCACTGGGCTGGCTGGAACTGAGTGGACAAATGATGATGATGGATTTGGAGATGGGCATACACAAACTTGTAAAGGTGACATTGCTTGGATTAAGAATAACACTAACATTGGAAATTGTATACAAAGTTACATGTAATGTCTATATTGAATGTCCTGAGCCTCTTCTTAATTTGTTACTAGTTTTTGTTTAGAATCCAAAGCTCTTGATATAAGTAATTTCATCACTCTACTGACAAGGTGTAAACTTAATGTCATCATAATGATTATAATTTTTCTGTTTGGTTTCAAAACTGTATTATTTTGGTGAAAACCAATCACACCTGTACATACTCAGTATTTATCTATTGTACCAACTTAAACTAACACTAAAAACATCATACTAACTGTTCATCAAGGATATGCTGTAAACAATAATTATATTGGGATTAACAGTAACATTGGAAAATATCCACAGGGTGATGTTTAAATTGAATGTTCTGGTCCTTTTCTTTCTATTAAAGTTTATGGTATTGGTAATATCATCTCTCTACTGACAAGGATTTAAACTCAATGTCATCAAATTAAATTGCAACTTTTCTGTTTAGTTTGAAAATGGTATCTTTAAAAACATTAAACTTGCACATAGTTATCTACTGTACAAAACATTTTAACTAACAGTGCAAATATTAAGTACTAAGTGCTCATCAAGAAAATTAATAATTTGGTGTTAAATATCATTGTACTAGGAATAAAAGTAACTTTGGAAAATGTTAACAAAGTAATGTTTAAATTGAATGTCCTAGTTCTTTTTATTTATTTATTTATTTTTTAACATTTGGTGACATTGCTGCCTTTAATTCATAAGTTGGATCCAACACAGCTTAATGGTGTTGAAGCTGTTGGTGTGGCAAAGTGAACCAAAGCTTTTTGTTATTTTCAGTAGTGACCATTATGCAGACATTCCATGTTATGACATAATTTTCTAGCAGCTGGGAAACACCACATGACTATGTTATCTGTGTAGGGTATAAGTTTTTTAAAGCATGAAACACATGAAATTTTGTTGGTGGCTTGCTGTATGCCCATGACTTCACACCAAACTGTTACCATCCTTGAAGCCATAATATCATAAAAATGAGCCAGTGGTCTTCCAAATGCAGCTGATTGTTTAGGGCTTAAATCTTTGGAGTGTTAAGATAACTATCATAATGATTCTGAGACCTGTACAGTGTAACCTCACGATTTTGAAGAAGTTAGTTGTGTTGAAATTAAGTTTATCAATACATTCTCCTACAAGACAAGCTTTATTGAACCTGTAACGACAGGCAGATAGACAAACAGTGTCTGCAAAACTGCAATTATTTAGTACACTGGTGAACAACAACTCTAGAAGATGGCTGGCCACCCAAAACTCCATCACATGACCCGCAAGGCGGGAAACTAGACTACTTCACGTAAGCATACTCGTTACATCTCCCTTCTAATAGTCGAGCAACTATAAATGTAGACAACGTTGATGATAATAAAAGAAAGAAAGAAATAACACAATGTTCAAATCTGCCTTGAGGAAGTCTAGTGCATTAAGCGCCCCTGCACAACTATGCATAATAAAAAATAAATTCAAAGCAAAAAAAGAGGCACAAGGCAGGGTCAATGTCTTAATTCAGTACTCGTAATCCTTTAGCCACACTGGGTGGTGGCGGTCCCGCACTGGACGACCTTCAGTGCGTGGCCCAGAAACCACTGATGATGATGATGGTATCATTGGTGGTGGTGGCTCAGCTGGGCTGGACTCAACCAGTTCAATAGGATCGGTCATGTTGAGGTTTGTTTCAACTCACTCCGGTAACTCCTCGAACGTTGCCCTGAGCCATTTACGGTTCCGACAATAATGTTTTCCGTTTACCTCAACCAAGTAGGAACGGGTCCCATCCTCTCCATTGATGCGCCACATTGACCACTCCTCGTTTGGCAATCGCATCCTAATGGCATCACCTTCGCGCAATTTTGGCAGTTCATGTGAGTGACGATCATAGTAGTGTTTCTGCTTTTCCTTCCTAATCTTGATCTTTTCAGGGACATCGGTTATCACTTTTGGAGTTAACAAATGCTTGGCTACTGGGAGATGGGTGCTTATCGAGGGCTTGATGTGACGTGGTGAAAATCCCATTCCTTATTGAAGGCCTTGAAATCTACACTGTTTGTCACTGATGACGGCCACAGGAATACGATGCCTGGAAAACCAAGCCAGTGATAACTCAGGTGCTGGTGGTGCTACTCATATCTTGCACTTCAAAATAACCAGAGGAGTAATCAACGGCTATCAAAAATGATTGCCCATCCAGCACAAATAGATCAACACCAACTTTCTCCCATAGCAAATTAGGCACACCATGAGGCTTTAAAGGCTCTTTACATCGTTCGGGCTTATAACGGTTACAGATTCCACACCTAGACAAGTGATCTTCGAGCTGGGTTTTGAATAAATGCAAGTTCATGAAAAAATATATAATTATAAATCACAGAAATACTGTTAAAAAGGTATAGAATGTCCATTCAGTAAATATTTATTTGATTCCTCAGTTTTAGTTTAAACTTGTTGATATTTGGACGATCATGGCAATAGACTACATAACAACAATAATAACAATGACAAGATTGACTTTATTTTTTTTTTAAATTAAAGAAATAAAGGCTTTTGTAGCCCACAGTTAGCAAAGCTATTCTAGACGGGCTACCTAAACAGACACTGTATAGGCTCTAACACATACACACACACACACACACACACACACACGCAACAATGAAAGAAATAAATAAATGAGCAAATAAATAATAAATAGTAGTAGTGATAATCATGTTAATAGTTTTAACTGGGCCAGTCACACAAGGGAGCTTTTAACAGGTCAAAGAGAAAGCTAATCAGTTGAAATGCAAATATAAGCTAGAAAGGTGAAGGTAGCGCAAGTCAACATTCATCTCCTCAATTTCAAGAATTTTCAAAAGCAAGTGAGTTAGCTCACGTTTAAAAGGTGCTTTCCTTAGCTTGCCGTGGTGTTATTGGCTGTAGTACTCAAGTGGTGTAAGTCGGTCATGAGTGGCCTGTTTCGATCCGTCAGTAAAGTTAGGTCGTTCTGTTCAGTTCGTTTGTAATGTTAATGTCATAAATGAGTCGTTTGTATGGAGCTGGTAGTAGTTGAAAGCTGTTTAGGGGAATCTTTTCTAAGTTAGTAAACCAGCTTTCCAGAGTCAGTCATTGAAAGTAGTTAGTGCTGTAGGTTAGGCATTGTGCAGAGTCCCAGTCAATATTGAGGTTCGGAAGTCGATGATGTTCAGCAATGTGATTGTTGACATCACCTTTCCTTGTGGCCTCTCTGTGTTCAGTCAGTCTTGTTTCGAGGTTTCTGCCAGTCTCTCCAATGTAGGAGGCTTGGCAGTCGGGGTAATCGATCTTATAAATTGCTCCCTGTCTGTTCTTCAGTTCATCCTTGTCTTTAATGTTAGTTAGTGACTGACATTGTGGGGTGGTGGGTTTGTGGGTGACGCAGATGCTGAAGGGTTGTAAGATGCACAAGATGTTCTCAGACATGCCTTTTATGTACGGTATGGTTGCTGTAGTCATTGGAGTTGCAGTGTCGTTTTTTTCGGTAGTAGTAGGTGGATTAGTGTTTCGTTAAATGAAGTCGTCATTGTAGTCGTTCTTTGAAAAAACATGGTAAAGGTATTTGCTCTTGTCAGACTAGCTGTCTGTCATGTTGCATCCTAGTTGCGCATGTTGTGGTAGAGTTCTGATAATTGTGGCATTGTGTGATGTAGGGTTGTAGGATGACTCATCTAGTAGTCTGTTGGTGTGTGTCGGTTTCCTGTAAACTGTCGTCTATAGTGAGTTGTCGTCACAGCTTACCAGACAGTCTAGAGAAGGAAGTTTGCCATTTTCTTTGACTTCTCTGGTCAACTGTATGTCAGTGTTTTGTCCGTTCAAGTGGTGGTGGAATGCATCAATTTCGTCGCGTCCTACAGCGGTGAATGTGTCGTCAATGTAGCGTGACCAAAGGGGTATCGCTTGTGGGCAGGTCGAGAGGGCCCATCGACTTACCCACAAACGATACCGCTTTGGTTACACTATGTTGACAACACATTCACCGCCTTATGACACGACAAAATTGACGCATTCTGCCATTACCTTAACGGACAAAACACCAAGATACAGTTTACCAGAGAAGTCGAAGAAAAGGGTAAACTTCCTTTTCTAGACTGTCTAGTAAGCTGTGACGACAGCTCACTACTGATGACAGTTTACAGGAAACTGACATGCACCAACAGATTACTATATGAGTCATCCTACAACCCTACATCACACAAAGCCATGACTATCAGAACTCTAACACAACGCACGCAACTAGCATGCAACACAACGGACAGCTTATCCGATGAGAACAAATATCTTTGCCGTGTTTTTTGAAAGAACAGCTACAACAACAACTTCATATGACAAAACACTCACCGACCTACTATTACTACTGAAACAAATGACAACACAACTCCTATGACAACAGCAACCATGCCGTACACAAAAGGCATGTCTGAGAACATGTCGGGCATCTTACAGCCCTTCAATATCCACATCGCCCACAAACCCGTCACCACCCTACGTCAGTTACCAACCAACGTTAAGGACAAGGACGAATCGAGGAACAGACAGGGAGCATTTTATAAGATCAATTGCTCCCACTGCTAAGCCTCCTACATCCGATAGAGTGGCATAAACCTTATAACAAGACTGACTGAACACAGACAGGCCACAAGGAAAGGTGATGTCAACAACCACATTGCTGAGCATCATCGACTTACGAACCTCAGTATTGACTGGGACTCTCCCAATGCCTAACCGACAGCCCTAACTACTTTTAATGACTTACTCTGGAGAGCTGGTTTGCTAACTTAGAACAGACTCCCCTAAACAGGTGTCAACTACTACCGGCTCCATACAAACGACTCATTCATGACATTAACATGACAAACGAACTGAACAGAACAACCTAACTTAACCGATGGATTGAAACAGACTAATCATGACTGACTTACACCATTTGAGTCTTACAGCCAGTAATACCACAGCAAAACTGACCAATCATTTTACACAAACTGGACTAAGAATATTCTACTGACAACAACTATTCACTTGACTCTGATGATGACTTCTGCACAGGTTGTCGAAATGTCAGTCACAAAAGTACGTTAGTAATCTGTTAGATTTGCAGACAGGACGCGGGTCTTTTCGCAGGCAGGGAGTTCATTTAGTTCATACTTTTACAACCACAATTTTCAAGTAATTCTTGCAAAATGTAGGGCTGCTTCCGCCTGCTGGTTATCAAAGAAACGTCTAGTTCAAGCACTGCGCACATCTCCCGTCGGATCCCAACGAAAACTTAGACAACTTGGACTGGCATGCGATTTCACAAATTTTGTAGTTGTCTTACTATGATAAATGACCATAATAAAATACCATGAGACATTTAATTATAATACATTTAATCACAAAATGTTTCGTATGTTTAAAAAAAGACCTAAGTTCTGAAGCCACGTGTTACACAGTACACTGATCTGTGTTTGCAAAGTTGTCGATTACAGTAGATCTCATTTTGAATTCAGTTAACGTTGTTCCGCCCACAAGAAAAACGTTTCTGAACCAGGAAAATTCCACTAACATTTGGTTCGTGGTTCGGTTAAAGACTAACATTTAGGTAAAGATCTCTTACGTGAAGTAATTACAGCCTCTTTTTCAACAAAATGGGAATAGAGAAACCTCAAATCAAAAACCAAACCCCGAGATATGCTTTGTGAATAGTCCTGATTAGGAGGCGTTGACTATGTGTTGACTATGTGTCAGGTCAGCGACGTTAGTCGTTGCTACTGGTAACATTGTAACCCAGTACTACCTGCCGCATGGACGGGTGGTCGGTGTCTAAACTGGCCCTCCCACCAGTGTACACTGATGTGGTGGGTGGCATGTCACCCTGCAGGACTAAAAACAAAACCGGTTAAAGGGCGGATGAGCTTCTTACGAGCCAACGGCCAACATGCACGACTGGTATCAGCTGGTAGCCATACCAGCCAAGAGCTCTTCTTTCACCATGAAATGTTGAGGTCAACCAGCTGCGACTCTACTGGTGGACAGCGCGTGCTCATCTACTGGGACGCGGTGTCTGAGCTGGTAGGATGGAGTGAGCTTTGGTGGGCCTGCACAATACACCTCTGCTATATGATGTGCAGTTTGTTTTGTAGCAACACTATTTCTCCTAAGTCCTACGGCGACAGGGATTGGCGACTGGGGCAGGCGAAGGGTGTCGCTGGAAGCCCTCAGTCAAGTACCTGCACGTTAGGCAACCTCAGTGTGATGGCCGTTTTGTTGCAGATCATGGACAACTGAAGCTTCGTGTCCTACTGTGGTGACGGAGCAGCCGTTTTTACGGGTAGCCTGCTCCCCCCTCTCCGGGTAAGGGTCTAGAAAAAGTGACCTTAAAAGGTTGTCCTTAAAAAGAGCCTGCTGATTCGCCACGATCAGCTGGCCACCCATCTAAATGCGGTAGAATATATAGTTCAATTAATTTTACTCTTGGTGCATGGAATGTTCGCACTCTGTTGGACAGCGGCAATAGTAGGGAGTTTAAGAAACCACGATAAAAGGACGACGACGATGTCAAGTAATCGCAGAGGGTCTGGAATGACGACTTCGTCTTTAGCGGGAAAATGAAACTTAAGCAGTGAAGTTGTTCAAGGACGACGACGTCTGAAATCTTGTTTATTAAATGCTTCGTCAGTTTAAGAAATGACATCGTTCAGAGACGTCCAAAGTCTTCTTCTCAGTCATGGATCAGATTTCATTGAAGATGAGGAGTTTTTGATATTATACAACTTGTTCGAGCCAAGAAATCCGGACTTCCCTCACGAAGCTTACGTCAAGTTCAACCTAGAATTGAGCTAACTGCCATTGAGCTAACCGCCTCCCGGTTAGCTCAATGGATAGAGCGCTGGACTGTTGTGCGGGAGGTCGAGGGTTCGAGCCCCGGCCGGACCAACACTCAGGGTCTTAAAATAATTGAGAAGAATTTGCTGCCTTTCTATAAACATCAAGAAATGGTTAGATATTCTAGTCTTCTCGGATAGGGACGAATAAATGGAGGTCCCGTCTCCTGCAGGGTTGGGGTAGGAGACGTTAATTTCCCACACACGAGATTACTGTGTGATGGATGTCCTCCCCTGGGGTGGGATGGGTGGGAGGGTGGACTAGCACGAATGGTTCCTATGTTCCTTTCTAGTCCTTCCCCACTGCAAAACTTAATGCAGTGAAAATGGACTAAATTAAATTAGATGAGATGGCCGAGTCTGAGAGTCTCGCTGAGTTTAGATTCAGGAAAAGAGACATTTTCTCGCTGGCGGAAGTTTTGAACATTCCGGAAACCATACGATGCGACCAAAGATCGATTTGTGGTGGAATAGAGGGGCTATGTATGCTGCTTAGGTAGTTTTCATATCCATGCAGATACGGAGACATGATTCAGCGATTCGCGAAGTCAGTCCCTTTATTCAGCATGGTTACGAACCTCTTGATTGATCACATATATGCTATCCATGGTCGACGGCTTACCCAGTGGAATCTTGACATCTTGAGTCCCGATCATCTTGAGATGTACGCGGCAGCCATTACGTCCAGAGGTTCACCTTTAGACAACTGTTTTGGATTTATCGATGGCACCCTACGGCCAATCGCACGACCAGGAGAGAATCAGCAGATTATGTACAATGGACACAAGTGAGTCCATGCCCTAAAGTTCCAGTCGATTGTTTTACCAAATGATTTAATTGGAAACATGTACGGTCCAGTAGGTAAGAAGTAAAGCCATGTAGCCGTATTGTTTGGACATAAATTAGAAACGTTACGTGTCTGTTTATAATTTCCTTTGACTAATTTGGTCCCATTAGTGATTTTGTTTTTTCATCAGCCTGTTTATCATGGCCAACATCATCTGTTGCTGCTGTTGTTGCTGTTGAAGCATAGTGGCGATCAAATTTTCTTGATGTTGGTTCTTTTCTCTCTCTCTCCATCATGTTCTCCTGTTCCTTCTTCCTCAGTTCCAATTCTTGTTCCTTCAAAGCAATCTCTTTAGCAGCCCTTTCCTTTAAATACTCAACAGCATCCGCTGTGCTCCGTCGACTCTTGTTTTTTGGAGCTTCTGAGTCATCACCTCCCTTCTTTCTTTTAGCAGTTTGTCCCATACGTTCCAGCGCTTGCTTACGCATATGTTCGGCTGCTGTCTTGTCATTTGACAGTAAAATGGTATCTAATTTTGCAGAGAAATTTCCACCTATATATCGAAAGTTCGAGAGTAGGTTATTCAATTCTTGAACATCAACAGTCCAAGGAATTATTTAGCTTTAGCTATATTAACAATAATTTACGCCTGACAAAAGTTAAAAATATTCAATTTTACGGAAGTTGTTTGACATTTAGATTCAGTTCTAAGTGCCGCTGATATAAACAAACAAAATTTTTTAGTAGCAATAATCCGGCAGTTCCATACACACAGCTTTTGAGCGAACGCAGAGGTATATTGTGCTGCCATTTAAAACTTTTCATTCAATAGAAATGATAAACAGCACTCTTTCATAAAATATACTTAAATAAATTTAAACTTACGTGGTCGCTCTCACCGCTTGACTGGACATCTGTTGTGCGGAGGAAGGAAAATGAGTTACAGTGTAGTGGGTTTTAGAAATTGATATTTGTTTGGAAAACTGAACAGGGAGGTTTAAATCAACCGAATAAGCGAATATAAACTCCAACCGGCCATATACTGTCAAAAAAAACCACAATAAACACTCACCTTTTGATGAGAAAAGCTGCTTTCAAGTTCCGAAGTTCACGACGACGTGAAACAGGTCCTTCTCAAGTCGTCGACGACACGGCGACGACGGAATTGTTGGTTCACGCTTGCGCAGTGACATTCACATTACTTCCAGTCGTCGTCCTACGTTCGTCGTCGTGGTTGCTTAAGCTCCCTAGTATTGAAAGAAGGACCGCTGTCATTGCACGTGTACTGCATGAGCATTGCATCGATGTGGCAGCTTTAAGTGAAACGCGACTTGCTAACGAATTGCAGCTCACTGAATCTGGTGCTGGTTATACTTTCTACTGGATTGGCAAATCAGACTCACAATCCCGTCAATCGGGTGTTGGCTTTGCGATCAAAACATCATTAAATAATCACCTAGTCAGTCTTCCCCAAGGCATAAATGATAAGCTAATGTCTATACGCTTTCGCCTTTTGAAACATCATTACGCTACCATCATTAGCGCGTATGCTTCAACAGTGACTTATCCTGACGAGATAAAGGAAGAATTCTATGAAATCCTGTTAAGGACTATAAGATCTGTTCCTCCTAAAGATAAGCTTATCCTTCTAGGTGATTTCAATGCAAGGGTTGGGCGCGATCATGACATTTGGGGAAAAGTCCTTCGTCATCACGGTGTAGGAAAGACAAACTCCAATGGAATGCTCCTCCTGGGTCTCTGTGCTGCTAACGAGCTTGTGATCACAAATACCATTTATCAACAGAAGGACTCCCTGGAAACAACCTGGATGCATCCCAGATCACACCACTGGCATTTACTAGATTATGCTATCGTAAGGCAAAGGGACTTGACGGACATACATCTCACAGGGTCAGTGCGATCATCTACCACATGGTCCGATCATGGCCTTGTGAGAGTTAAATCCTCTCTCCGCCTATTGGCGAAGATTCATCATAAATCAAGATTGAAGACACCTCGTCTAGACGTGTATAGGTTGAGGGCAGAAGAAGGCTGTGAGCTCCTTCGGAAGAAACATCAAGGCTGAGCTTGAAGGTATGGCAGCTGAACATGAAGAGGCGATGAATGTAGAACGTTCATGGAACGTTTTAAAAGAAGGCAGCAGCAAATCTGCTACAGCTTCATTGGATTCCAGCGGCGAAAGCATCAAGAGTGGTTTGATGAAAACGATGTGCAGATGGTGTCAATTCTATCAGACCTACAACAAAAACATCTAGATTGGCTCTCTGACAAGCTGAATCAAGCAAAGAAGGAGAGCTATCAACATGTGAAATCTGCAGCACAAGCAAAGATCAGGAGAATGAAAGAGGAATGGTGGAAGGAAAAAGCTAGACTGATGCAGAGTGCGGCAAACAAGAACGATCTGCGTACTTTCTATAATGAGCTAAAAGCTATCCATGGCCCTTGCTTTAATGGCATGCTGGCTGTTCATAGCTCGGACGGGCGCATCATTCTCAATGATCCTACGCTTATCATAGAGAGATGAATGAATGAATGAATACCTTTATTCAAGTGTCAGACTAAAATAGCAGTACATAACCACTAAATGGGGACACTACAAAATAAATTAAAAATGACTAAATCCATATATTAATTAAAGTTAAAATGCTAATTGAGCTAAAAATACTAAGATTGGTTAACATGCTAAAATATTTACAATATGTACAAGATAAAACTTTTTTTTACATTAAGTACTGCATAAAATACAGTTGGTACAGTAATTATCGGTCAGTAAAGTATTTAGATCAATCTTACGGATATTTATCTTGAAAGATGATAATGTTGGCAGAACTGCTAAACCGTCCATCCCACATAGCAAATGCAGTGCTTGACGATCTACCAAGCAGACCAACGCTTAAATGCCTGAGTTTACCGATAACGCTTGATGAAGTCACAAATGCCAACAGTGTGCTTAAAAATGGTGAACCATCTGGATGCGATTCCATTCCACCCGAAGTCTTCAAGTATGGTGGCCCCTATCCAGCTGAAAGACTACAGCAGCTGTTTTCCGTTATATGGACAAAAGAGGTCGTTCCACAAGATTTCAAGGATTCGAAAATCATTCATTTTTATAAAAGGAAGGGCGAAAGAGCGGACTGCAACAATCATCGTGGCATCTCGCTGTTGTGTATTGCTGGAAAAATCTTGGCACGTATAATAAATAGTGAGACGGGCAACTGCTTTGGTGGAGGAGGTGAACCCTGAAAGCCAATGCAGATATAGGGAGAACCGTAGTACAGTGCTGGGAACTTATTTTTCCCCTGAACTAACATGCACAGTCTTCTATTAAAGTGAAGAGCGTTTTGAGTTCTTTCTAGCACTGAAGTGGAAAATGAGAAGTTTGGTCATGTGCATGAATATACTATTTCCTAGAGCCTTAATAAAATGTGACCCCCGTTGGAGGTCTTACTAGGCGTAATTAGCGCAAAAATTCTGTCAATTCGTTGAACTCAAAGTTACCTACTTTAAGCGTCACAAACAGCAACCGTTGACCGTTGACTTCATGTCACCTCGGTACAGTAACGTAACCAGCAAAGGAATCTTACAGAGTGTGACAGAAAAACCTCGTTATTAACCGAGGGTATCAGTGGGATAATAGAGAGATTAAGCATCGCGTATTTTTTCCCGCGAACGGCAGAGAGGTCACGTGACCTGACATTTCCCGCGTTTGCAGTTTGCCGGCCGCCGTTTCTACTCGAGGAGGAATCGAATAGAATAAAATAGAATCTTTATTTATACACGATACGAATTAAAGATAAGAAGCTTTTGGGGTCGTGTACTTAACAAAATAATATCTAGCCAACTATTGATTACACTAAGACAAATTTCAAACTAAATAAGAAACTATAATACAGTAAAACATTCAATTTTCCTCTCAACTTAAAAATACTTGTAATCAGTTAATCTATTCCTAGCCGTCGAACCTGATAAACTAGTAAAGTAAAGCTTGTGAAGTGATTATTTCTCCTGAGTAGCCTCCTAAGATTCTTAGGGGCAAAACTACCTACATTTTTGACATGATGGTTAACATGGTTCCATACCACCGAAGCTCTATATGCTAAAGAGTCCTTTAACAATCTAGTGTTGAATCTGGGTATGGTTATTGCTTCTTGGTCTCTTAGTGAATAGCTACATTCCCACCTTATGAATATGCTATTAATTAAAGACTGAGGTAGTGAGACTTTACTTGCTCTATATAAAAGGTTAACTATTTGAAATTTGTATTCTAAATTGATCGTATCCCATCCTGGAACGTTGAGAGCTACATTAGATGCCGTATCTTTAGATAAGTTGTAGACAATTTTTGCTGCTCTACAGTGAAGTTTCTCAATTGAGTACAGAAGATCCGAATTTGTACACGAACCCCATAATAGAATACCATACTTCACGAAAGGAAATATTACACTAAAATAAAACTTTAAAAGGACATTTTTGGGCAAGAACCTTGAGCGCTTCAATAAGCCTATTTTGTTCGCAAAGTTTTTCTTTAGTTCTAGCATATGTGGTATCCAAGTAAGCTTGTTATCTACAAATATTCCAAGAAGATGCGATTTTTGACATAGCCTAAAACGGATTTACCCAAAAATATAAGAGGTAGCGGTCCTGTAATGGTTGGTGTACTGATTACCATGACTTTTCTCTTAGCCGGGTGAGGTGTCAAGCGATTCTCTAGGCACCACCTGTAGACCTCTTGCAATGCACAGTTCAAGGAAGCAATCGCTGCGTCTGCAGACTCTCCTATACTGAAAATTGACGTATCGTCCCCATACATGAACAGGGATCCCATGGTAATCGCAGATGGCAGATCATTAGTGAATAAAGTCAACAAAATAGGGCCTAAAACAGATCCCTGTGGTATACCATTTGTTACTGGTAACATGTCAGATATGACTCCATTAATCACAGTGTACTGCATTATTCCCCTCAAGTAGTCCCTAATCCAATCTAGCAACACTCCCGTGACACCGACATTATATTGAAGCTTCTTCAGTAAGATTTCGTGTGATACGCTGTCAAACACTTTTCTGAAGTCTACAAAGGCTACTGCGACAACATTATCAGAGTCTAACGCTCTCCTCCATATTTCTGTCAGATGTACTAGGAAGAGCTCAGTCGAGTAGCCGCGTCGATAGGCCCACTGCTTCTCTGTGATTAAATGATTATCGACAAAAACGAGCTGCACCAGTCTATCTTTTATTTCTGCTTCCAGGGTCTTACTTGGTACGCTTAAAAGAGAGACAGGTCGATAATTTCCGCAGTTTGTTTCATCATCCTTTTTGAAAAGCGGAGTTAATCGGGCAGTCTTCCATAAGGAAAAGACAATTCTTTGTTCAATGCTGTAATTATAAAGGTTGACTAGTGCTGGTACAATAGCCTTTCCTGCCAATTTCAGAAGTTTAGGCGAGATGTCATCAGGTCCAACTGACTTATTCGTCTTAAGTTCATTTATCCTCTCTTTTCAACAGAATGGTTTGTAATCGAAATAGGGCTTTTAGGTGACAATATATATATGGTGACCCGCTGGCATCCACTGAAGCGGGCTGCGATGCACCGCAGCCCGCTTCAGTGGATGCCAGCGCGTCACCTTATACGTGGCATTGGCAGTGATTTAATTAAGTTCTCGCCGATCTCCGAAAAGTATGCATTCACCATTTGTGCTTTTTCCTTATCCATTAAAGCCATACTGCCGTCGGTTCTCTTAAGGGGGCCTATTGTTCTGTTTCGTGCTGAGCGATTTGTAGCTCTGTTAATTAAGTTCCAGTAGGCACCAGATTTCTTTACTTCTTCGAACATATTGGTGAAGTAGGATGCTTTAGCTCTTTGCAAAGCTTAAGTTACTGCATTTCTAGCTTTCTTGTATTTTGACCACAGTTCAAGGCATTTGGAGCTGACTGCTGCTTTGAAAATCTTGTATCTTTTATTGATCTTGTAGCGGTTTTCGTTAGTAATCCAAAGAGCCGATTTACTTCTGATCTTAACTTCTTTCTGGGCGACGTGCTCGTCATAAATTCCTTTAAAAAAGGTTTGCCATGCCTTTAAGACATCATCTGGCTCTTCGAAGACTGACGCTATATGGAAAGGTGCGGATTCAACGTCCCGCCTGAAATTTTCAATGTCGAGTTTCCTGTTTTGAGTTTCTTGTTTTGATGTACTTCGGTGGTGGCCTTTTTCTTCTTTAACTTTATCGTTGCGTATACCATATTGTGGTCTGAAATTTCCAAAGGGAAAACACCACACTTGCCTATAAGATCAGTCCTTGTTGTAACAATTAGATCTAACAAGGTACTTGTATTTGGTGTTTCGCTAGTGTTTGCATTTACCACATTTTGCATATTAAACGTTTCGAAAATGGAGCGTAGTTTTCTGGCGTTAGAGCACTATTCTGATTCCGTGTTAAAGTCACAGTTGAAGTCCCCTAGTAGCACAATGTTAGACGTTTTCAGCCAAGCTTTTTCTAAGGTGGCACTAAGAAGATAAAAGAATTCACTAGCATCTGGCGGTCTGCAGATTACTGAAAACAACACAGAAGAACTTTGGAATTTGACTTGCAGCCACTCTGCTTCGATGTTTTGTGTGAGAAGATCTTTACGATGAATAGCATGCAAATGCTCCTCATAATATAATAGGCATCCTCCTCATTTTCGACCCTTCCTATCTAATCTTACGAACTTCATACCAAGGATTAATATTTCCGACTCGGGGACCTTTTTGTCAAGATGTGTCTCGGTGATTGGGAGAATTTCAAATTTACACAGTTGTTAGAGGCATCTAAGCTCCTCGATCTTAATCCTTAGACCACACACATTCAAGTGTGCTAATCTGACGTCTCTATTGGAAGTGCCGTATTCCAACTGGTTCACAAAATCAGAAAGGCCATCGCCACGGTTCGTCGTTTCTTCCGCGTCCTGTTCTGATTCAATTGGAGCTACGAAACTGTCATCCAAACCAGAGAAAGGTAGTTCTTTCATTAACTCTCTTGAACAACACACAGAGAAAGTTCACATTTTGCTTCTGAGTTTAGCGTATTCTGCGGATCTCACAGCAGCACAACTCATATGATAACAATTTGAACACGTAGCACAACGTAAGGAGCGGTGATTAGAAGCGATGGTTCTTCTAAGTTTTTAAGTTTTTTTTTTCTTTGTTTGTCTACTTTGGTGTTATTGTTTTATCAGTTTTACTTTAGCGTCGTTGTTGTGCAATTAGATACCAGCTTATTGCTCGAGCAACGTTATAGGACGTGGTCTGAGATTTGAAATTTCTAACGAAATAACGAATCGAAACGAAACATCGCATACAACTGAAGAGGTATGTGGACGAAACTATATGATGATGAATGATACTTTTTTAGCTTCGACAATCAAAATTTCGCAAAAATCTTTAGATTTTTCAAACTTTGTATTGGTATTCTGCCTGGTTCATGATCACGTATACATACACAGTGAGATTTGCGTTAATTTTTTGTATGCTTCTCTCGATTAACATTAAATATTAATAGCTCAGTTGAGACAGCATGTTGCTCGATTAAAGGTTCACTCATAAACCTTCGCTCAGGAAGAGATCTCTCGTAGGGTTCGCGGACTGACCCGGTCCGAAAACGCTCGACATCTTTTGGGGTGGGTCTAGAACGCTGTGCGCATTTTCTGTAGGCGTTTTGAGCGTATTATAAACAGTATCTGTGTTGACTTTACTCTGCAAAAACTCCTCTTCATCCGCCGTTACACCATGCCATGTGTGTCAAAACGTCACGTATGCGCCAGAGTCAAAACGTTGCGTATGTGTGTTAAGGACTTGACTGCGATTTGCGACTGAACGAAAAAAAAAAAAAAAAAATCCGGAATTTCAACTCGGCGGGTCCTTTGGAGAGCCCGAATAATAAGCTCTTGATTGTTAAACAAGAAAATAGAGTATACAGGCCGAGTAAGGGTTTGTAAAAGGAACGGAAGGGGGATAAGCTGTCGCTAACAGAGTAAAAAAACGGGGACTATAGAAAGTTTAATTTTGAAGTTACATCGTTTTTGTAGTTCATCAAGTTCATTTCATTTTCCTTCTCATTTTTCAGGTTTGGAATTCAGTATTGCGAACAAATTGAATAATCAAAAACCGTTATGCCTAGCCCTCTTTCGGTGAAGCTTCCTCAGATTTCCCAGAGGTCAAGAGACTGAGAACTGAAAACTACTCACATTGCCTTTCGGTGTTGTCGCATGCATTTTGGCTTTTTTGCTATAACCTTTCTGCAACACAGCTGTATGACTGAAACATACTCATCATTACCAATAGAACTGTACTGTTTTTTGCTAACACTGAATGCCAAATTCAGCTTCCGTGCATAAACAACCCAAGTCATTGTCCTTTAATATACTTATTTTGTCCAGTAAGCTAAATACCTTAATCTAGAAATCTACATGCTTTTTATTTAGTATGCATAGTACATTCCTTACTTTCTTTATAACTAAAACAATCTATAGATACATTGTAAGTGATTAAAGCGTTCCTTTTAACATTCATGATACCGCAGCCTAAGCGCTGAGCCAGGATTTCATATATTTAGAGAATTATGATCATATTTAGCCACTAGTTGTTACAGGTTTTGAGTGATTACATTAATATATACATCGAACAGTGGCAGATAGTCACTTTTGCTAAAACTATGCGTTTCTTATTGTCGAGTGATGAAGTGAAAGTCTGAATTTTTTTGGCGTCAAATTGATAAAACAGAAACACGGGTTTTGTCAGAACCTTCCTTGCCAAGGATCAAAATAACGTGGCCACAGCTACAGATTAAAGAAGGATTTAAATCATTTCATTTTCAAGAGGCAGCCCCGGGGCTGCTTACCTTCTTGGAAACTATGTAAGCCCACTCACCCCATCGTACGACGAATTCAGGCAGTTTGTGGAACATTTCTCTCACTTTCTCTATGAAATCAAAAAATTCTTTCATACTTCCTCCTTCCTTTTTCCACAAATTCAAAGCGTGCCTATCTACAAAGACACCATACGGCATTTCTTCAATATCTTGGTAAATAATTTTCCCAATATTCTTTCCCAGTTGTTCAATTTTGGGATCTTTAAACAAGTGATTCCTAGTCTTTTGCATGGCATCTTTTTTCTCGACATCTGTTCCTCCAGCTTTTATAGAGGACTCAAATTTTCCAAAAGCATAAAACATACTCTTTACTGCCTCATTCAACAGCTTTTTTGTGGCCTCACTGAAAGCCTCATCGCATTCATTTGAATGTGTCTCGCCACTTAGGAAAGACACCTTAAATCGCTCGATGTCATTTTTAAGGTAATGAATGGCTCTATTCCAAAGGGGATGGGTTGAGCCTTGAAAAGTTGGTAAACCACTCTTAAAATGTAGAAGGTGTTCCCTATTTTCCTTGAGCGTTTGATAATCATTGCCATTGAAAATTCTTTGCTTGTTTTCCTCAACAAACTTTTTTATAGTGTCAAGGTATATATTCGTTACACCTATGTTAATGATGTGATAAATGTTTTCTTTTTCTTTTGGTCCACATTTTCTTTCCAGCTTTTTGATCCCCACGAATTGATCCAGAAAATCCCCAGGGGATATTTTGGAGTTAAAAATTCCTTTTGCCTCCGATTCGGTTTCTTCAGCACTTGGCACTGTTTTCTTACTTTCCTCGAATTTTTTAGCTATAAAATCTGCAGCGATCTTCTTCGCATCATAGGCAACTTCTGCATCTTTATCTCGGAACGCGACGGAGACTATGTCGTGAGCTAAATACAATACGGCGTTGATCACCTCTTCTGTTTCGTCGGGCTCTTGTTTTCTCGTTTCTTTGATAGCCTCATCCATGGCATATTTCACTCGCGGATCGATCGGAATTTTGCGATCAAACATATTCTCTAGACTTTCCCAGAGTTCTGTCTCCTCCGTTGTTTGGGATGCCATACGTAAGTAAAGTTTAGAAAAAGCTTTGAAAGGTTGACCTGTGTAAGTAAGAAAGCAAAGTAAATACGCGACAGACTTTCTGCTGCCAGTTTGTTAGAGGAGGATCCTTTTATTTTACTTTTCCATTTTCCTTGGTGCTCGTGTGATCTAAAATAGCAGATAATGTACTGTGGGCAATTACTGACAACAAGCAAACACTTAAAAAGACCTGCAATTGCAAAATAAAGTCAAGCTCTCTAACGGACGAAAACTGCACGGCGCGTTGTATTGTATACCAAGCTACTATGAGCAGCAACAAGGGCAAAGAAACCTACATTGGCGAAACCGGAGATCAGTTCAAAACAAGACACTTGTATCACAAAGCTTCGATTAAAGACAGGCGTAAAATGAATTCCACAGAACTAAGCAAAGACATCTGGTCCCTAAGGGACGCCAGCGCGGAATATACATTGTCCTGGAAAATGATCACCCGTGCCAAAACGTACACTAATATCTCAAAGAGATGTCATATTTGTCTAACCAAGATTTATTTCATTATACGGAAACCGGACCTATGTTAATTGAACAAAAGAAACGAGCTGGCAACTGCATGCCCGCATGCTAGAAAGTATCTCATTAAGTATGCAGTAACTCGAGGTCTTTTAACTTTTAGTTTTTAACATCCGAAGAGAGAACATCTCGAAACAGAACTGTAATGTAATCAATTTGAAACCTTTTCAACTCACTATTATTTACTATTACCGCTCCGTAAGTCAAGCATTGCTTTTTAGCTTAAAAAAATCTTAAAGACAGAAAAATGTGTACATGCGCGCGCAATATACTGCACGCGCTATCGTAACGTTAAGTTCTTTAACAGGAATTTCCTGATATGTCTAAAAATATTGTAGTACACGAGGACGGACAACTTCGAGCTAAGAAAGACATATACTCAAATAAAAAGTCTAAGAAAGTTGAATAAAAACGTTTCTGTCCGAGACCTTCATCAGTTCATCACACAACTGATTCTTCAGATTCCTGGCCGACTTGTTTCTCTTGCTTTTTTACTATAAATTCAAGCATTTTCCGGATATCATCTAGGCATTCTTTGTATTTGGACTTAGCTTGTTGGCGTTTTTCCACTTCCCATGATTTCAAGGCCCAATGGTCTACGTACACATATCCCGAAGACGATTGAAAAAAAATTTCAGTGATCATATCACTCAATTTTTCCAGCAAATAAGTTAAATCTGATGGCATCTCTTGATTAATTTGGAGACTCAACAATCTCAAACATTAGTAAATTAACGCATAATGTTAGTGTCAATCTGGCGAGACCGAAATTCACAGCATTTTGGTCAATTCTGTCAATCTTATCTAAGGTGAACACCTTCGCTTCGTCTATGAAATCCTTAGATTCCTGGGATAAAGGTCGGTTAGATGGAGAAGGTCCAAACCTGGATCACTTTTAACTTTATCGTTTTCGATCACGATCATTTTCATCGCTCTAAGCTCTTCATATTTCACTTCTTTGAAACTGAAACAGTACCTGCGATTGAAATCTCAGATGAACCGCTGTATTATGTCTTCGTATATATTTTTAACACCTTTATTAATAACATGATGGCCTTGTTTGGGGTCTGTTTTTTTTTCCGCTGGTTTTTTTTTTTTTTTTTTTTTTGGCCAGATCAATATCACCTTTTTTCGACCTGACTTCTGCTACTGCCTGTTTAATAACGGCAGAAAAAAGTTGTTATCCATTCTCAAGTTGGCTTTATTGGTTTCCTCTTTTCCTGTTGAGCTCATCAACTCCTCATTCATTCCCTTTGGGCCTTCTTATTTTGGCACCTTTCCAATCGCCACCTAGTTACCAGACAGAAATTATGTTGGTCTCTCTTAGCAGCTTTCTCTGGATGTTTTTAAATGGACACAATGCAAAAGTGAAAGGAAGAAAGGATTCCTATATCATCAGATAAATGATGAGACCAAACCACTCAACCCGAGACCGCACTGAGGGAGGGACTGGGGCAGTAAAAAAGCCCACCCCCCCCTCCCTCTCCGCCTTTTCCACTAGCCCACCTTTTTAAAGAAAACTTGTCCTGATAAGCATGTCCCCATCACCCCGAGTAGCTGGTTGAAGTTTATGCATTTGTCTTTAGCCCTTCCCCCGCACACCGCGCACTAAAAAATCTTTCTTCGCGGGCCCTGTTTACAAAGTTACCAAATTAAAAAGCTTGCTTATTCCATCGATTTGGCTCTTTAAATACCGGCATGCGAAGTAAGTTAGCATGACTGATGACTGTCTACGATCCAGGAAAAAAACTGCCCCCAAAAGGATGTTACCTTTGACAGTTGACGAGCAACTCCCGAAGGGTGCAAGGGGGAGACTTAAGCCAACAATTGCTATGTATGTGTCGCTGGTCTTTCAAAACCCCTACCGGAATATAGTCTATTCTTCAGCCAATTATGAACTAATTCTCTTGTTTTTAAACATGAATCTTCTCATTTTGTAATCCCTACTTACCAAATTATCTTTTTGTCCCCAGTATCCCTAAAGTGTGTGACCCCATTATAATGACTCTGTTGAAAATGCAAATCCGTCCACTGGCACATTCCCATCAGTCTATTACCAGGAAGTACACACCTCCTACCCTCCCCCCTCTCTCTTCGGAAAAGCGGCATACCTAATGTATTCTTCATTAACATGACCCTTAAGGCTGTCGTGCACTCGCAAAAAAGGAAAGGGAACAATTACAAACGAGTTAGCAAAGCGAAGTCGCAACTAGCGGACTAGCTCTATAAAATTTTGTCAAAGTCCGTAGGGAAGCACATCAAAAAAAGGTATCCGGTCAATTCGCCACAACATCAAAACTGGCCACCACAAAACTCGTCACCACTAGAGGTCAAATCGCCACCGATGGCGAAAAAATACCACACTTTTAAAAAAATTTCCTACTCCGTTAATACAACTCGGTAACATGTAACTTGTAAGTGTGCAAATTCAAGTTACAGCTCATAGCAATAAGCTTGTATTGTTAGTGCTCGCATTTTGGTGATACGATTGATGATATGAAGAGTAGATTTTATTCACAGAGCACGCAGTGTTGGCCTCTTGGAAAGCGTAAAAATTATAAATAAGGATGCTATTTGACGTATCCAAGGCTTCTCACAAGAACATAGACAGTCAAGCGTCGATGGTAACGCACTTCAGACTTATTGCTGTCTCAAATAAAATCATCACTAAAGGACGCTCAGCAAGAGACATGTAAAGAAATGGATATTTTCAGCCTCGTTAAATGTGTGAAAAATTCTGAGACAAGTTTTTCATCGAAACTCCCGCAAGCCTTCAAAGTGTAAACAGAAACAGATCAAAACGAGATTTATTCAAATGAGACGGTCCAATCGCACATTTTCGGTCAATCTTTGCACATTATTTTGCGATGGTTGCTGGAAGCGAAAACACTTGCGGATTGTTTTGGTTACACACGAACATTGTGACGCAGAATTTGATAGAACATGGAATTAGCTTCTGAAATTATAGCATTTTTTGATCTTGGGTTACTTTTGATCTGTGTTTTATATGCTAACACAAATTCACCATGTAGCAAACAAACAATAAAATGTTAGGCTACTCAATTCTCTCTTTCATTTTTGATTTGTGTAAGTTAAGAAAGATTTATATCTATGTATTGATGAAGAATCAAGCTTTGGTGAAACAATCATGAAAACTGTAAGTTAAAAAAAAATCCATCGCATATCTCTATCCCCTGAAGTTTTGAACATAGTCTGATAGTCAAACGCAGTTTGTTTAAGTGATGTCTGACTATGCATGGTTGGTGTATTTGTACTAATGTCGTCGCTGTATTTTGGTGTCAGTTGGTTTAGTTTAAAGTGGGGTGCAGTCCTCTACTAACTATGCTGTAGGCTAATGTGATCAATGTTGCTATGGTTTAGTTTGATGTTGTTGAAGCAGTGGGTGTAATTCTCTGTAAATGTCGGTATGGTGGTGTAGTGTTGCGTAGTTTTGCACAGATAGATTGGACTGTTATAGTCTGTAGTTTGAAGTAATTAACTGTAATTATATAATTCTGAGAAAAGTATAGCTCAGATACACTGGTTTGACTCCCACGTATGGTAGTCTGTTCATATCGCTTAGCAATGTAAATATGCTTACCTTCGCAGTTAGACCGATTCGACTCTCTTTAGGTGCTCCGCTGGGTTTGATGATTCTTTGAACGTCGGTTCTATTTACAGAAAAGTATTTAAAGCCATTCAGCACTCATTGCATACTAGAACGCTCATGACTTTAGAATGGTTTGCAGTTTGTAACAGAGTTCTTTCCCTCTTTATAATTTTCGCGTGGCGCATAAGAGATCAAGAAAAAATCGGTACGAGTGTTTTTACTTTTAAATGACTTTTTTAAATGACAGTGGTATGCAGTTTGTGACAAAGAGATATTTCTAACTTTATAATTTTCGCGGCGCGCGCAAGAGATCGAGAAAAAATATTGGACCGAGTTTTTTTTACATTGAAATGACTAAAGAATGGTTGCAGTTTATAACAAAGAGTTCTTTCCCTCTTTAGAAGTTTCGCGGCGCGCGCAAAAGATCGAGATTAAAAAAATCGGACCGACTGCTTTTACTTTGAAATGAATGGTTTGCAGTTTGTGACAAAGAGATATTTCCTTTTTTATAATTTTCGCGGCGCGCGCAAAAGATCGAGATAAAAAGATTGGACCGATTGTTTTTACTTTGAAATGACTTTACAAAGGTTTGCAGTTTATAACAGAGTTCTTTCCCTCTTTATACTTTTCGCGGCGTGCGCTAAAGATCGAGAAAAAAAAAACCGACCGACCGACTGTTTTTACTTTGAAATGACCTTTGAACGGTTTGCAGTATGTGACAGAGATATTTCCTTCTTTCTAATTTTCGCTGCGCGCGCAAAAGATCTAAAAAGATAAATTGGACCTACTATTTTTACTTTGAAATGACTTTACAATGGTTTGCAGTTTGTGACAAAGAGATATTTCCTTTTTTATAATTTTCGCGGCGCGCGCAAAAGATCGAGATAAAAAGATTGGACCGATTGTTTTTACTTTGAAATGACTTTACAAAGGTTTGCAGTTTATAACAGAGTTCTTTCCCTCTTTATACTTTTCGCGGCGTGCGCTAAAGATCGAGAAAAAAAAAACCGACCGACCGACTGTTTTTACTTTGAAATGACCTTTGAACGGTTTGCAGTATGTCACAGAGATATTTCCTTCTTTCTAATTTTCGCTGCGCGCGCAAAAGATCTAAAAAGATAAATTGGACCTACTATTTTTACTTTGAAATGACTCTACAATGGTTTGCAGTTTGTAACAAAGAGTTCTTTCCCTCTTCATAATTATCGCGGCGCGCGCAAAAGATCGAGAAAATTAAAACTGACCTACAGACTGTTTTTACTTTGAAATGACTTTTGAACGGTTTACAGTTTGTGACAGATACATATCAAATACATATCCAACAAAGCCTTAACCATTTCTACAGCCTTTGAGATAAGACTTGTATATTTCATTGAGATCTCTAGCTTCATGAGGCGTAAAGAGGTGATTTAAATAGCTAACAACCATGTTTTTAATCGAAGTTTTAACGCCGCGCAAAAAAATTACTTTTCTTAGCAAGCGGATGTTCAGTATTGTAAAGGTAAACAATGGTTGATAAAATCACCTCTTTTGACCTCTGTTGAATTTCCCGAACGGAATTCAACTCACTAGCCGTTTATCATCCGTTCTGGAAAAAAATAATGCACCCGTTCGAGCGGCTTGGTAAATACATTCAGAAAAAAATTAACCCGCGTTCGAACGGCTTGTGCTACCGTTCAGAAGAAATTGCATGCGTTCCATCGGCTTAGGTAATCCGTTCAGAAAAATTGTCCATCCGTTCAGAAAAAAAAATCGTCATCTCTTTGAACGGCTTTGGTATAAATCCGTTGTGAAAAATCTTAACCCGTTCGAACGGCTTACAGTCGTCCGTTAGAATGGCCAAAGTTGTCCGTTTAGTATTCGGCCGGCTGTAAAAACAGTATTGCTTCTGCGCTGAAAGAGACCTGATAAAAACATTTTTTCGAGTTTACGTGCTGAACAAATTAGCATACGTTCGAACTTGAAATCTGATCTTGTCACATCGAGAGACATTATGACGCCGAAAAAAGTCATCATGTTCCACAACATTCCACGCAAGACTATTTCTCGCGATCAGACTGTTTTGAAGATTGTGGAGGGGTTTTACATAAATTTAGCACTTCCTTGGAAACGAGCCAATTCGGCAAATGGTTACTCCAAATAAATAAGAAGCAAGGACGGCGAACGAAAATGCTGCTGGTTTACGTAGAATCCCTAGATGATCTAGTAGTCAGCCAAGGGAAAAATATTCAATCCAAACCCCGCACGGAACGTTCTGCAACGGTTACGAAACTCGAAAAAGCTTCGCGGCATTAAGTTCATGTGTGATGGTTACGACGCGTAACCTTTTCACTCTTGTTTATAATCTTATTCTACATGTAAGTTCAGTTTGGAAGCTTTTTTCAGATTTTTGTTTGGTATCGAGAGTACGGTGCCATTCGATGTTTGTTTTATTAATCTAAAGTTTTATTCTGGGAAAGGTTTTGTGATTTCAAACCGGACTGTCAGCGTCGCGGCAAGCAAATTTTTATCTTCGGTTCTACAAGCTGTAAAGAGATAATTCAGACACAGCAACAAATTGTTTTATCAAACCCGTTTACTGTTAACATAAGACTGGCTAATAGTTTACTATTTGTTTGACAGATCAATGAATTTAGCAGTTCGCGTCCGCCACATGCCGATGCACCACGTTACTTTGATCTTTGAACTAAATTTAGAATGCCAGGCCATTAAAAAAAACAATAAAATATAAACAATAGAAAAAACAACGAGCCAGCTCATACATACTGATGACTTTGCTCTATACGCGTCCTTGACGCATATGCCTATAGACGCAGACGCGTTACTCGCGTATGTTTGGTTCGCATTACTATGACCTGCACTGTAACTACCTTATTTCATTCACTGTTTTATAAACATCTTCCTTATCTCTTAGGATGACTTCAAAATCCTCCTTGAATCCAATTTTGATGAGCTCCGTTTTCATTTTCTCTTTAACTTTCCCTTGCTCGAAGTCGTCAATAAACTTCAGGTAATTATCCTTTGATTCAAATGATAATTCCACAAGAATGGAGCCAGTTGTTATACTTTTGATTGGAGCTCACATATTGAAGGCCAGATTAAGTCCTTTTTCAACAATCTTTGGGTTTCGTAGCCAAAAACTGCCGCTCCTACACTGCAGACTCCAACAAGAATCCTTGCTGTCCAACTGTTGTAAATCTCCAATCCGCTTTTTGTTATGCTGAGGACAGGCGTCGCTAAAGGAACATCTGCCTCGGCTTGCAACTCCTGTTCACCTTCGTCTGCCATGGTATTACCTTAGATTGACTGAATACCTTGCAGGTTGAAATTCCTTTCACTTACCCCTTAACCCTACAAATTCCAAATTAAAGTTGGAATCTCCCTAATATTGATTAATTGTCCCATAGTTAGTAGAGGGGACTGGTTAGGAAACGCGGCAAACCTCAGTCGGATAGGTTATTGTTCGATTTTATCGAGATCACGTGACAATGACCCTGCACACATAAATCCAAAATGGCGCCGTAGGCTTGTTTCGACAGTCACGTAGCGATTAATCTTTTGGATTTTCTCCGTGATCGAGCGACATCGTACCTTCAAAATATAGCTAAAAGCATTAATAAAGTCAGTGTACATAATGCCAGGTGAAAATTGTTCAGTATTTGGCTGTGGAACGTGTAGGAGAAGTAAAGGAATTGGAATCTGGAAGCTACCGGCGCCGCGAAACGCAGAGTACAAGAAGTGGCGAGAAGACTGGCTCAACGAGCTCACTAAAACTAGAGTTGTTGATGCTAACTTCCGCCAACTGATAGAAAAAGACAGGGTGTTTACCTGTGAGAAGCACTTTAAGCCCGAAGACATAGAGAAATGTAAGTAAACACACTGTATGGTTCAGTAGTGGGACTTAGCTTAGTAGGCTAAGCGAAGGCTCGCGACTGTTTTTTGATAAAGTGTGCGTCTCTAACTCTTTATATACAGCATTTCTCTTTAATGATAACTTATGTTTTTGTATTTTTCAGTTGAAACCGAGAAGATGCTCAAGACTAAGCCTAGATTTGGCGCTATACCTACTTTAAATATGCCTAAGAAGTCGCATCAAACTGAACCAGTGAAGACACGAGCTGCAAGATCGGTAGTCAAAGATGTCGCTCCTGAACAAAATGCCAAGTATTATAAAAGCTTCAAAGACTTGGTATCAAGACTAAAGGCCTTGAAATCCATTAAAGATTGGACTCTAGAAGAAGTGAGCGATAGGATTGTGCTAAAGAAAGTCACGACTGCTCTACTACCTGAACTTCAGATAATGATCGATGACAGCTTGGGCTTCACTATCTCTGTGTCTGGATGGCTACTGCCTGACGATCATGAACTTTATATGAAAACGTTGAGATCTGTAAGGAATATTACAGTATCTGAACTTATTAAGAGTACAGAAGTGTTGTTTGTTTGCCCTGGTGTTAAGCCAACTGCTTCTTTTAGTGAATTAAGACACCATGTTATTTCAAAGCCAAGAGATCCCTTGTTTGATTCTGATGATGGCGAAGATTCATTCCCATGCAAAGAGTTTTGGAGAACTTGTAATTGTTCTGTTTTGTGCGAAACAGATGATCAGTGCCCAAGCTGTTTTAGTTTTCAACATAAGCAAACACTTTCTGACAATGCAAAATGTCGAAAACTAGCTGAACCAGCACATCTGTTTGCACCTGTTTCAAAAACATCTCCTCAAAGAATTATGGCGACATTACAACTTCAAAGACTTAAATGTGCTGAACTTGAAAAGCAGCTTTACAACATGAGATGTGAAATCCAGAAATCCAGTCTTAAAGTTGATGATGAACTGAGTAGGGACATAACATCGATACTCAGCAATTCAAGTGAGAATATCACTCCATTTATGAATCTCTTTTGGCAGGAAAAAAAAATAATGAGAATCCTCACAATGTATTTCCTTGTTAGCATTAGTTGTTTGTCTGTTTTTGTTTTTGCTTTGTTATTGTTTTGTTTTTGTTAAACATGTAATTGGAACAATGAAATAATACAATAATATAAATTTAATGTATTTCTAATTTTGATTTATTTTTATTTTTTAGGTACATGTGGAATGATGGTCATTTTATTCTTTGGCAGCACATAGCTCACCTATTTTACCAAGATGTAGAAAATGGGTTGAAGTTGCTACCAAGAATAACCTACGATCATATTAAGTTAAATTCCTATTCCACCATGAGAGTTAATCTGGCAGCTCAAGTATTAAGTGCATCAGTAGCAGCAGTGTTGAGAGAGTTTGGAACTCCAGAGATGCAAGCGACAGCCAAATTGTGTAGCATGATCGATTCCTTCTTCGATTGCCTCAATGTGAGAAGTACGAAAGAGCACGAGAGAAAGAGGAAACCATTTTTGGCACCATATACATCACAGAATGATGCCCGATTCACTTGGCTAGAAAGTGATTTCCTTGGCTATCTAAGGGATTGGAAAGAAAGCATAACCAACCGACCTGGGAATTTTTCCAAAAATGCTCAAAGCCGTATGTTTTTATCCTGGCAGACCTATGAAGGTTTACAAATTACAGCCCACTCTGCTGTAGAAGCAACAAACTTCCTCCTAGGAGAAGGTATGTAATATGTACTTACAGAGAGATTTTGCCAGGATTCTGTCGAAGAGTACTTTGGCAACCAAACAAAATTTGGGACGAAGAAGTGACAATCCTGACATGAGAACATTTGGGTACAATAACAATACCATCATGGTCCAACGTGCAGTGTCCTGCCAATCAGGTAACACAAGAGGAAGAAGAGATAGAGACAAGGCATGAGTTAACATTTCAAATGATCCTGTCCCAAAGAAAAAAAGGAAAAAAGACAAGTAGTAGGCCCAAAAAGAGATTCATTTCTATTTAAGTTCACATTCAAATACATATGATAACATTGTATTAGTATGTTCTAAGAAACTAGCTTCCAGAGGTTTTAGCTTTAATAAATAAATGTATATACAGTAGCATGTTAGGTAAGAAAGTCAACATTAAGTATGACTAGAAATGCTGAAATAAACAAGTTACTCTATGTTAGATAGTTTAACCATATAGCCTTTATACTAATTTTTGTCTATAAAATAATCATTAATGAGCAATATTTAATATATTGCAAGTTGTAGTTACCAAATTCATCTCTTGTAATAAATTACTTATTGACAAATTGTTGCAAGCCCTTAATTCTAACTATATCTGCCTTTCTTGTTCCTTGCTGGCTCTACAAATTTCCTTTCGAAGTTCTTTTGTCTTCATTTGTTTACATTGAATTTTATGTTTCTGTAGAACATCTTTGGCCAGTCAAACACACCATACAGTAACATATAAATGAATAATGCTGTCCAATAATCTTTTGCAATGCTGTTATCTACCACTATGTCTGAGTCCAACAACATGGTGTTATACGCTGAGACCAAATGAACATCACAAGCTGATTTGGTTTCTATCTTAGCATTGTCAATCTTCAGCTGGAGACTTCCTGAGCTCAGAATCCTAAAATTATGTTCTATTCTCTTAAAAATTGTTTGAGCTTGTTTAGAAATAGCCCAAAATCCACCTCGGTTTAAAGATGAAATTAGTTTTGACTCTCTGCAACATGAAAGTCTTTGCTTTGCCAGCTTTCAGTATTGAAGCTGTTTGTTCAGTATGTGCTGTGGGACTGTAAACATTGTTCACCTTGCTATAAAGCTTGTGCAGTACATATCCTCCAATATATTGTAATCCTGCCATTTCTCTATCACACAGTTTAGTGGGGGTATTGGGATTTGGCGATTCACCTTTCTGTTTGCTGTGAGCTATCAAACACTCAGCCACTTTGGTACTAAGCAATATTGCCGCATTACTTGACAACCCCACAAAAATCTTTGTTGACTTGAGGCCTATTCTTGAATAGTACTTCGAGTAGAATTGTTCTGCATTTCCAGTTTTAACCAAACGCATATACATGGATTCTACTTCTGAGAAGTCCATATTTTCTTGATCCCAGGCAATCGTTTACCTTCGTAGCTCTTCTCTTACGCTTTGAGGGTAGATTTCTCTTTCAATTATTTTATCTCGTGCTTTCATTGATAACGCTTCGAAGTCTTCGGCAGTGAATTCGGCTTCTTGAGTCGGTTAATTTCCCCGCGCTTGTTCCTCCTTATGCTTTACTGTCTTATGTCTTTTTAATCCAGCCTTAGTCTTGCATTTCTTTGGGCACAACTCGCAAAAAATTCCCTCTTCGTATTGAACCTCAAAATCGAAAGACTTTCAGTAAAAAAATGTTGTACTACGACCGATGCCGTTGCTAAGGGCATCAATAACTACAAAGTTTTTGGGCGAAAATAACGTTTTAAAGGCTTCTCAAAGACTTAGAGAGTCAGCTGCTTTGACAAAGTGCTCTTGTAATTCTTCCTCGTTTTCCAAAGTTCCAATATGGCATTAAATTCGTCGCCGAAGAAAAATAAGTCGTTCATGTCCGACATGTTGTTTTGGTTCTGTGCAGGGTCATTGGTCACGTGACGTTCAATCGAAGCTCAGGGGACAGACAATAGGCCGGCCCTTTGAAGCTTACCGCGTTTCCTAACCAGTCCCCTCTACTAACTATGATTGTCCATAAAGCTTGCTAAGTAAGTATGTCAAGAAAGCTATTTATATCAATCCAACTTGTCAAAAACATCAAATAGTACGAATTGTATGCAAAGCAACGAGGTTACCCAGATGACGTGATAGAAAACAATATCTGATAAGGCCAACACAAAAACAAAAGTTTCACGGGGAAGATTCTGCTTGAGTTTCAAAATGCAGAAAAGGACAATTAAATGTGACAGTTTGTTAAGAACTAAATGCTAGGCAATTTGCATTTACAAATATATAACTAGTCAAAGATGAATAGGTTAATTATAGCAATAGTGCGTTTTGAAGTGGGTCAAAAAGTCTTCACAGCACACGACTTTGTCAAACCCTCTTCAGATGATAAGAGAAATTAATAAGAGATTAACTTGAGGAGTTGCAAAGACTCGAGAAAACCTCACTTCAAAGTTTGAATAATTTAATGAACAAAGACCAAATTCAAGAAAACCTCAGTTCAAAGTTTGATTAATTTAATAAACAAAGAACAAATTCTCCCGTCGTTCACTCAAAAAAACCGAGTGTTTGACAGTAGTGAACTTCACGCTATTAATTTATGAAGGAATTTCATGCGGGTTAGTTAGAAAATTGTTTAAATATGATTATCATTCACACGTATTTGGCCAGAAACAACTTGTTAAACTTTTATAAACTCGCAAAGCAAGCCTCGCTGATTACTAACATTTGTAAGTAAAATAATTTGTTGTTTCTCTCATTGCCAACCACACTGTAAAAAAACTGTAAAGGCATGATGAATTCCTTCCTGGTATTTTTGAAGTCTTCGAACTTGAACTGACTACCTGTCTATACATGTGTAAGCCATACACTAAGAGTGATGAATTATGAGAAGAATTTTCAAACGCAAATGCTGACTTTATCTGCTTCTATCTCTCAGATTCACAAGGAAAAACATTTTAATCTATACCTCACTGAACACACGGCTTTCAAAAGAAGCATTAAAAAAATGAGAAATGCTCTATCTAGCTAAATCAAACTGATCTGGCTCTTTGCAGTTTTTTCAAAAGTAATTAAACAAACGACGAAAGAAATGCAATATGGCTGAAGTTAATTAGTTAGAGCATGGTTCCTTCCACGCATGGTAGATTATTCTAGAAATGAACGTGTCAGTGTCGTAATCCTTGGTCGGCATTCCATTCCAAATCTATTTTTTACCCTCACTCTGCTTCTAGAATTAAGTAAAGCTAATCAAAAGTACCTGGGAAAGAGTACTATATAACCCCATACATTATTTATGCATTCCACTTCTTCGTCTTTCACGACAAAACTTTAAAAACAAAGTCTACTTGTCTGAATGCATAATTAATGTATGGGGTTATATGGTACTCTTGCCGAGAGCTCGACAAAAAGCATATTTCAGAAAGAGGTAGACATTAAACACAGTGAAGTCGGAGTCGGCCGCCATCTTGAATTTATATGTGTGACAACCATTTCACACGTCTTTCAAAGCCTTGGCACACTATAATAATAATAAATAATGCTTTAGGGACCATTTTTCACGTCTTTATTTATGGAAAAATGAGAAAAATTAAAACACCGCTAAAAATGCTGAAACTTTGAATGCGCAAAATTAAACCACCGCTAAATTTAACCATTCTATACAGTGTTTCAAATAACCGCATTAGAATAAGAATGCCTATGCGATAAACAAGAAACACGTCAACCTTCGTCTGATGATTATTTTTCAAGGTGAAATGGGAAGTACAACTGTGGATATGGGTCATTCCTTTTTCTTTATTTTTAGACAGGAATCACTTTAAGAGAGGAGCATTGGAATTTTCGGTTTTGCGGTTTTAGCAATTTTTTTGATCGGTTTTTCAGTTATCATGCCAAACACTTTGGTGTTCATTGTGGTTTACGGATTTTAAGTTTTTCAGCATTCGGTTTTCGCAACAAATATAAGCAGGTTTTGGAATTTGGTATCTGATGTGGTTTTACCGTGTTTTTCCCATTTGGCTTCGGTTTTTCTTCGATCTGAACGGCAATTATGCGTCTCCACTGAATTTGAATAGCTGCGAAACCTCTGTATGCTTCACTCCTTGACTTGGGTTTTGATAACTGGGATATGCAAACTTATCTGTTTTGACGGTTTAGCATGCGGTTTACCATTTTGATCGAACCTTTTTGCGGTTTTGCGGTTTTGGATGATTTTTTTTCTACGGTTTTCTGGTTTCAAATAGACACCAATGCCCCGCTCTTTTAACCCTCATTTGTAAAAAGCTCTAGTTGCTTCACGGATCGAATGATTCAATTTTCAATAATAGTGGAACAAGTGTTGATTGGATGCAGCTACGTATTTCAAACCCTGGCTAGTTCGAGTGAAGGGTTTGTTGTCTCTTTCACCCTCAACTGGTTGTTCTGGAACATTCTGTATCTTATCTTCACACTTTGTGAACAGTTCGAACTTAATTTGCCTGTCACTCTCAGTCTGTTTACAGTATTCACAACTACTGAATAACGCCCCTTTGAAAACCTTAGAAGTTTGAAATATGAGTGGGTCAAATATATTCATGACTTAAGATTATTGGCGGGTAAGTTCTCATAAAGTTTTCACAGAATCGAGATCAACGTTTAAACAGCGCTAAAATCAACGCAAAGTTCGACAAAAAAGTATATCTCAGTACAGACAGACAGAAACTATATGCGAAAAAAGACGCTATGAACAACTGAGAAGTCACGTCTGGCTCGTTAATCGTAGCGCGCCATGTGTGTGATTGAAATGCCCATACATTGTGTACTAAAACGCTTACCTCAATTGAAGGATGAGGACGAGATGTGTTACGATCAGCTCAGCTCGAAACATCGTTTGGACATGATCAAGTCTTCTGCTTTGCAGTTTACGAGTCTTATTTTTTTTTTAATCTACAGCCTTGTCGTGTAGCGATGCGACGATCACAATGCCGACCAGTCCCCTCTATTAACTATGCTGTGACAAAGGTCTTATATCGAGATTGCTGTTTAGCAAACATGTTTTCCGACTGCAGGAGAACGTGTCACGTGCCATGGAAAAAATTTTGAAAACGAAGCAAAACAAAAACTTACGAGTCCCCTTGGGAAATAGGAACTTGAACTTTCGACTCGCACTAATTGCCAAGCATTGCATCTCATTTGTAAGTTTTTTCTTCTGACTGACGTTTTCTTTGTTGGTTTAATTGTATTGTAATTATTTTGGTTAAAGCTTTCTTGTACTCTAATAAATTTTTCACGTCTTTTGCTGACCTTAGGCCATTTAAGCCCCCGGCTTTGGCTTTTCTTGTGTATTTCTCTTCCAATGCGTGAATAGCAGGAAGGAATGAATAAAATAAATAATAAATACGTAGTCAGGTCGAAGCACCACAGGTATCCCAAGCTCACGTCTCGAGCAAAAGCGAAGGATTAGAGAGCTTAAGCATCAGACGTTTTTGATGTCACGGACGTCAGAATACCGGGGGAGACTGGATCGACAACGGTGTTTTAGGCGCGAAATTTTTACTTAAGCTGGACACCTGCGTCACCACGAACGTGACAGCTGATCACAGTTGTCACGTTTTTGGTCATTGTTTACAAAGGAAATGTGGCCGTAATTTGCAACATGCCGTATTTAAAGGATGTGAGAAAATCACTTTTAATCGCTCATGACCAGGGACTGGTGTCAGATGAGGAACTGTTGCTATTACTGAAAGAGAATTCGACAAAAAACCCTGAGTTTTCGTACGAAAAATACGCGAGGTTTAGTATCGAGAGTATCGAGGAACCTGAGTGCAAGTCCGAGTTTAGAGTTGAAAAAAAGGACCTTCCACTGCTGGCTGATGCTCTTCGACTACCGGACACCTTGCACTGTAATCAGAGAACCACTGCCGACAAGTTAGAGGGGCTATGTATTTTGCTCAGGCGAATGTCGTTTCCTTGCCGATATAGCGACATGCTCGCACGATTCGGCCGACCGGTTCCTGAACTTAGCATGATATCAAATACGGTGATGAATTATATTTACGATATACATGGTCACAAACTGTGTCAGTGGAATCATGATCTACTGAATCCACGTGACTTCAACACCTACACGGATGCTATATCGAATAAAGGGGCTGCACTACAAAACGTAACGATCTTGCACTGATCCTTTTGTCATTGAATCCTTGAATAACGGATCTTGTAATCCACTTAGCGCCTCTGCGATCGACAGCCATATTTGCGCTCGGTTGCTCGTTTTCTTCTTTGCTTTAAACGGATTCTGCACTCTGACTTCTTTCATTAGTGCTACGTCGTGCTGTTCAGACCATTCCATAGGCCCACTAAATAAAAGAAAAAAAATAGAAGCTAGTGTTACTGTAGGTAGTAGCTGTATAAAATAGTTGATCACATTTCAGCACTAAAAATAAAAAGCTTAATGGCGGGGAAATTAATGCACTTTCTTGAACGTGAAATACGGCAACGACATAAACTTCTCGACAAAAAGAAAACAACTAATAACAAAAACAAACACATGGCAAGATAACTTGCTATTATATAAGTATTTTTCCTGTTCTGGAAAAAACCTCTGCTCGTAGGATAACTAAAAGAATGGCGACAAACAAAAAAGAATTCACGATCAAACAAAACCAAGTAACAGAACCTGCGGAAACTTGTGCCAAACACGAAGTTAGGCACATTTTGTCCCATTCTTAAAAGTTATTGTTTAAGTGCAGACAAAAAACTACTTTCTTATGAAACCTACAATGTACTTACGGGTTTGATTTGACGATTGAAAATGAAGACATGGTGTCAGTCTTGTACTGAGACAGTCCTGAAACAGAGCAAAACAACACGCACGGCAAACATCCCACTTTCACGTCTGCGACCTCACGTCAAAAACGTCTGCACATGCGTACTGATTGCGAAGCTCATATTTAAACTTCCGGTTGACGTCCGTGAAACAAAAACGTCCGATGCTTAAGCTCTATTATTTCATGAAAGCGTCACGCGTTGTGTGACGCGGTGTTAAGTTACTCGAGAAACCGCTGAGAATTTGAATGCGTATGGGGAACAAAATATCGACCATTTAAAACACTAAATATCCCGAAATTTGAACATTTGACACTTAATCATTCCTTGTGTGTGCTTAATAACACTTACTCATTCCTTGTGTGTGATTAATAACACTTACTCATTCCTTGTGTGTGATTAATAACACTTACTCATTCCTTGTGTGTGATTAATAACACTTACTCATTCCTTGTGTGTGATTAATAACACTTACTCATTCCTTGTGTGTGATTAATAACACTTACTCATTCCTTGTGTGTCCGTTGTGTTTTCTGGCGATTTCCGTCGTGTTGGGCTTGCTTTTCCATCACTGTTTTTCCGGCTTATCCTTTAAACCTAACAACTTACGTCACGATCGATAGATTGATGGATTGGTTAAGTCCTGGTGTACCGGTTAACGAAATTATGTCCTGGTGTGCCGGTTAACCAAAATATGTCTTGGCGTACGGTTATCGAAAACGGCGTGACATCAGCCGATCGAATCATAGCGTCACAGCTGAATAGTTTGATGAATAATAAATGCTTGAGGGGTTAATGGGGCCAGTTGGGTCATTTGGGCCGGTTGGGTCATTTGGGCCGGTTGGGTCATTTGGGCTGGTTTGGTCATTTGGGCCAGTTGGGTCATCTGGGCCTGTTGGGTCATCTGGGCCAGTTGGGTCAATTCGGCCAGTTGGGTCATCTGTGCCAGTTGGATCATCTGGGCCAGTTGGGTTAATTGGGTCAGTTTTGGTCATCTGGGTCATCTGGGTCATCTGGGCCCGTTGGGTCAATACTCCCTTTGCTCGTTCTACGAAATGCCGCTGTACAGGCACTGCAGGCGCAAATGTAAACCTGAAAGCGACGCTATTCCTGTATTACACTTGAAAAAAAAAAACAGCGCGAAAGTTATGTTTTAGATTTGTTGTTGGCCCTATAAGCACTATGAACGAACCAAAGCTCCACAGAAAACATAGAAGTCGAGGGAAGCAGTGTTCAGTCGTAGCTTGTAAGAATGTTGAATATCTAAGCAACGGAACACCACCGAAAATTCACTTCTTTAAGTTTCCAACCAAGCCATCGCTTCGAAATCGATGGTGCAATTTAATCGAGCGACAGCACGACAGAGACGGGTTTTACGTGAAACCGTCAACGGTCGTATGTGGCCATCATTTTAAGGAACATGACCTATGCAAACCTCCGGGACGAACGCGGTACAGGCTACGACCAGGTATGTTTTTGTATGCCCATAAGACTGCCCGTAAAATGTGAGCTTTTAGTGAGCTCTTGAGTTTTATGTAAGCTATATAAGTTATAACTTAAGTTGAGCAAATTGCAATGCTTCTTTTCGTACGATTCACTTAGCTTTGAAGAGTTTGAACATTTCTTTATTAATATAAGACTATCGAAGTATCAAGTTGAACTCAAGATTACTTTAAACTTTAGTGTTTATATTTTTCAGGAGCAGAGCCATCCATATTCCAGTGGTCAAGTCAACCAAAACAAGCTCAAGGCAGGCGAGTGCTTACCAGGGAAGTGTTAGCTGAAGTAAAAGAGAATTTAATCGTTAAACTTCAAGAGGATGAATGTATGGAGAAATCTATGGAGACTCTGAATATTCCAGAAAATTGTGTCAATTTGCAAGGAGCAGTGATGACACTGAAGTTGTGCTACAGTGTGAGAATGACAGGTCTGACAGCAGTGGTGATTCAAATTTGAAACAGGTAACCTTTAAAATACCAAGCTTATGAAATTTACTCTGATCAGTATAAAATAACAAAAGCCAAATGAACAATATTCATGCAATATTATCATGGAAATTCCTGGTTAATGTTGTGAATCATTTTATTGTGATGGGTGTGGCTTTCGTAACCTAAGTTTATGTATTATTGCATATTTATAGTGAGTTTAGAAAAATTGTAACACAAATTTTAGCTATTAGCTTGTTAGAGTCAATGTCAAGAGATAGACAAAAAAAGAGCATGATTGAAGGTGTAATAGTTTTTAACAAGCTAACATTTATTTAGGTTTATGAAAACCACTCTGTTGGACACAAGCAACATCTAATGATAATAGTATTTATTGTTTCATTGGTTTTTGCTATTATTTTATTGTATTACAAGTATTTTTTATACTTAAGTGTTGTTTAAAGTCTCTGTTTTTGTTTACACCTTAGGTCACAGAGAAGTCTATGCAGACTGACAATGTGTACATATCCCCCCAACTGACATACATTGAGTGTGAACATGATTATGCTTTTTCATTTACTGATACACCAAAGAATCCATCTGAATACCAGCGGAGTATGGAGGAAAGATTAGAAGTTATGACTGAAATGTTAAACAACCTTAAAGTTAAAGTGGGGATTCTTCAAAAAGAATTAGATGATTATAAAGAAAGAGAATTTGATCTTGAAAAGTTCAGTGATGATGATGCTGCCATTCAATTTTATACTGGCTTTCAGAACTATAAATCTCTAATGGCATTGTTTGCTTATCTTGAACCAAAACTAAGCAAACTACAATTTTGGGGTAGAGAGGATGTAAAAGATTCACAGGCTTATCAAGAAGCAGGGAAAAAGAAACCTGAACCTAAGAAGAAAATAACATTTCTAAATGAATATTACATGGTACTCATTAGACTTAAAGTAGGTCTTTTTGTCAGGGATATTTCATACAGGTTCCATATATCAATGGGTCATTTTTCAAAAATATTTTGCACATGGTTTAGTTCCTTATTTTTTGAATTAAGGCTTCTGTTTCCATTTCCATCTCAGTATGTAATAAGAAAGAACATGCCTGAGTAGTTTTCCCTTTATCCCACCACTAGGGTGATCATAGATTGCAGTGAGGTATTTATAGAAGTCCCTTCATCAATGACAGCCCAATCACAGACTTGGTCTAATTATAAACATCATAATACCTTTTAAAGCTTTAGTGGGTATTTCTCCCAATGGCCAGGTAACTTTTGTTTCAAAGTTGTGGGGTGGAAGGGTTTCCAATAAGTATATAACTCAACATTCAGGTTTGTTTCTGCTTCTTGATTGTGGAGATAATGTAATGGCTGACCGTGGCTTTGACATTCAAGATATTTTACCACATGGTGTACATCTAAACATTCCTCCATTCAAAGGAACTAGGAAGCAACTTACTGCAGAAGAGGTCTAAGAAACAGTTTATATTGCATCGGTTAGAATTCATGTCGAGAGGGCAATAGGTAGGATAAAAGGGTATCACATATTTCATGGGACCGTCCCTTTAAGTTTATCACACATGGCTAACCAAATATTTACAGTTTGTTCACTTTTGACAAATTTTATGCTACCATTACTTCCGCCAAAACGTGGCTAATGTATACAACGACAACATGTATTTTGCTTAAGTTTTTACAGTACAGAACCTGAGATCTAACCCAACAACAAGTCAAAATGGCGACATTAGACAAATATTAGGCATTTTCATGTGTATTGATGATTTTAGCTGAATACTAATGAATTCAGTCAAGTTGGTATGGTTTGAGCGTTTGAACTGTAATACTTTATAAACTGCCAAATTTCAAAACAGTACTATATACAAGTATGTACATCTTTTTCAACAATGTCATACAAAGCAAGGGCATGACTAAAAAGCTGCTTCTATGCGACTGGGTCGATTTATTTCCAGTGCAGTGTAAAATATAAAAATCTATGGCTAGTGTGAAAATGAAAGTTAATGTACACCATATAATAGTGTTCAGTGAATGCTACTACAACATTTACTGTGTTTGTTCATACATTGACTGGTGTGCTTGCATTCTAAAAAATGCTAGCAATAAAAGAGAAACGGTGCTAACATGTTCCTCAGCTCAATACTATGATAATACTTTCCTAGTTCTTGCACTTACAGATTAAAGTTAAACATCAAACATTTTCAAAAATCATTTGAGAAATAATATTTTCGTTTTCTTAAAATATATCAAAATATAAACATAAAAATATATTAAAATATAGAAATAATGTTAAAATTAAACTATTTGAACAATACATATTTCTTTTGCAATAAACATCTGATAGACTATATCCCATCCATGATCAAATAATGTATAAATGAGTACAAGCCCTTGAAATACTCTCATTCACACCTTTTTGGCTTGGTTGTAGCTCTGCCATCCACCATGGGCATACAGCCGAGTTCTACGGCGAACCCCTCTCGTTAAAACTTCAGGAAGAAGTGCCCTCTAGTAAAAATAATAAATTCTTGGTAGAGCAGTTTTAAACCACCATTCACGATCGAAGTGCACTCTGCAAATGTTGATATTTCCAGGTCCAAACCATACTACAAAATCAACCCTGTCTATCTCACACACAAACAGTTGACCCTGCACTTGATAGAAATACTGTTAGCCATGTTTGAGGGTGGGTATACCATTGTCATTCAAAGCAAGACAGAATGTTTTGTCCAAACAAGCATCATCAACAGTAAAACCACATTTAGACAAAGGGCACTTAACTTCTAGGCCACCTTTCTTCTTGCCTTTCGCCAGAGGGTCGTAGCACCTGTCAAGACTGGCTCCCAATCCAGGTCTTACTTTTGAGATCACTGTTCCCACTTCCCATACCTTAATATGTAAGTTCCCTTCCTTTTGCTTATGTGCTAAGTAGTCTTCTACTGCAATTGCTTCATTTAGCTGCCCTTATTCTAGTTAAAAAATAGTTTTTTAGTTATCCGAGCTCTTCTTAGTTTCGATTTCTGAAATAAGTTTGGAGGAAAAATAGAAAACGGTGTCATCAGAGTACAAAGTAATGGTACAAGATTCAAGAACGTTTGGTAAGTCATTCATATCAATTATTAACAATAGCGGGCCCAAGATTGAGCCTTGGGCAACTCCGACAGATACTGTGTCTGGGTCAGATTGAGCTCTGCCACAGCAAGTAACTTGGGTTAATAATTTACCAGAAACTGCATTTCGGAAAAACAGGACTGAAGAGTTCGTATTTCCTGACTTGGATTTCACATTATCCTAACTGTTTCCTTTGGAATCACACTCTGGTTTTTTTTCTATTACCAAATCTGCATTTTTCTGAACCCAACTATGGTTAACTTGAAAACCAGTGCCGGAATTATCGCATTCCAAGATTGGCAAAATTAAAATTCCAGGTTAGGTAATAGAAAGAACCAATCAAGGTTAGGGTCAACCCTAAACCCAGGTTTTCATCCATAACCAGGCCCGGATAAATTGCAATTTAACCAATCCTGGATTTCTGGTAAAATCCAGGAAAAAAAAAAATCATGTTTGGATTTTTTTTTCCTGTGCGAGCGAAGCGTCCTTCTGCTGCGAATGAGTCAGTCACTGCAGGTCCTTTCCCTCGTATTTGTCTCGTGAAGTGCTGCTGTGGTAGACTTTGCAAGGGTAACAGAGGATTGAAGATGCATCAAAGTAGTTATAGAGTTGTTTTGGATTGAAATCATCAACTTCGGTAATGCCGCACTCACCGACCAAGAGTCTGGCGATGTAGGTGTTCCTTCCATGGCCTCTGGTGTGCCTTCCCCTCAACCTCAAGATCATTGCTTTCCCAATATTAAAAAGGGAGTAAATCTACCTAAATCTAAAGAACAATGGTTAACGGAAAACGAATATTTTAAATCCAAATTGTCTCTGAATCCTCCAATCACTGTTCAGAATCTCTAGATAGATAGATACTTTATTATGAACGACTTGCAGTCCTAGGCTGAATTACGGAATATTTAAAATTGCAGATCGTAAAGAAAGAAGTATAAAATATTACAACTTCTTAATTAAGGAAGAAGGAAAATTATCTACATCTTATAAATATGGCTAAAAATAAAACTGTTCTTCAAGCGCTTGGTTTTGCATATGGAGAGAGTGAAATCACTTTTATGCCTCAGTGCGTATCTACAATTCTTCCTTTGGGGGAGGAGGCTGTGGAGTCTATGGGTGGGGTTACGGACTATCTCGTGAAACAGATTGGTTGAAATCTTTTCTCTCCTCTCGTGAAGTTAAAGTCAAGTGTAAAACTTCTGAACGACACTGTTTATGACTACTTTTCTGATAATTTTGATCAAGTTGCACAGGAGCCTAATGGAAACCTGATTATGAAATACGAAGGAAAATCTAAAAATGATCTTAAGAGATCCCCTAAAATCTTGAAGCAAACTGCTAACGCTGACGTCACAGAAATTAAATACGTATCTCATTATTGCGTGATAAACTAGGAGACAACACGTCGCGTCAACTCAGCACTGACCTGGTGAATCATAATCATTCCATCTCCAAACATTTCTGGGGATATGTCAAAAGGATCTTAAACAAAAAAAGACGAAATCTTCCCTTCGTTTTCCATGAACGAGTGCTTTGATTACTTTACAAGAACTCTTTCGTCAGTAAATCCGCCTAAAGTTTTCAACCTTCCAAGCTGGATACCTACTTTATCAGAACCTGTAATTCCATTTAACCTTGAACCTCCAACATATCAACAGATCTCAAATGTGATAAGAATAATGAGGGCGCCTGGTTCTCCTTGTTCCCTAGATCAACTGTCAATGATTTGTTTCAAACGATGTCCTTTTCTTCGCACTTACTTATCTGAAATCATACGCACAGCTTGGTCTACTGGCTCCGTCCCAAACTAATGGAAGCGAGCCTGCACAATCCCTATCCATAAAATGGAAGACACCAATGACCATGCCTACAATCTGTGCCTTTAAAGGTTTTGACCTCGTGTCTACGTAATCCATTTTCAACTTCCTCGCTGCTGACGTTGAACAAGGAATTCAAAAAGGTTTTACACCAGGTCTTCCTGGAACCTTTGAGCATACTGCTCAAATGGCTGATATCATTAACAAAGCTCGTGCCAAACAGCGTTCACTCGTCATTACTCTTTTAGATCTTAAAAACGCTTTTGATGAAGTTCATCAAACTTGATCCAAACTGCTCTTGATTAACACCGCATTGCCGATCATATTAAATCACTGGTGAAAAGTCTTTACAAGGACGTCACAACCTCTATTCTTACAAGTGAATTTCGCACTCCGTTTATATCTGTTGGTCGTGGTGTACTCCAAGGTGATTCCCTTGGCCCACTTCTCTTTAACTTGTGTTTTAACACGTTTCTACAGCATATTAAATCTGAAAAATACCGCCAGTTTGGCTTTTTTCTTGAGTTCTTAAATCCCATTCACTGCTTTCAGTTCGCCGACGATGCCGCTGTTATAAGCGGTCAAGAAGCAGAAAATCAACACCTAGTTAATCGCTTCATATTATGGTGTAATTGGTCGAACATGACGATCAGAGTTGACAAATGTTCTACTTTTGGAATACGGAAAGTGTGTACTAAATCTGTTCAATATTTACCCAATCTGTTGATCAATGGAGTTCTAATTCCCTGTGTGGAAATGGGTGAATCATTTCGTTACTTAGGTCGCTTCTTTGACTTCAACATGTCTAATAACCAACACAAATATTTAACTTTGACAACTTCTTTCACTTCAGTTAAACTTAAACGTCGTTTTATTTGATAGTTTTTTAGCATTTACGTAACAGTACATGAATGTAGATGCAGGGGTATACATAAAAAAAAAAAAAAAAAAAAAAAATACGTGCGAAGGGCTAACGAGTCTGTACGTTCAACGTCTGTACGTTCTGCGGCAAGGATTTTGTCTCGTTGGGCCACCATGCGTGGCGCTGTAAACATAGAATTACGTAATAGCAGCTACTGATTTTGTGCTGCACAGCTTCCAGGAAAGTCTCTCAAGGATCCACACCAGCCTTCGGCCAAGAGATCCAGATTGCAGCCTCTAACAAGCTTTGAAGAGATGGACAGAACTTTGACAAACAGAGAAAAGGATCAATTATCTTCAATGGATCGTAGCATCTACAATACGAAGTAAGTCACAAACAGTTACTTTTGACCACCACCAAGTAACCGTGACTTTATTTTGAGTGCAAATTTCTTAAACTTTAGGCTCCCCTCCACTAGCCATTATCACAAATTCACACCTTCCGGACTCGTGGTTCTCCCTTTGTGTGCCCAAAAAAGAAATATCTGCTTACACCCTTGGTCTTTACACTGTATTTATATCACAATGTGGATTCTTACTTAAAACAAAAATGTTAAGGTTTTGATAGATTGCTGACTTTTAATACTCAGGAAGAAAAGGATCATTGCATTCACCAAATCAGTATGGCCTGAGGATGAACCAGCATCCTGGTTTAGAGGAAACACAGAAAGTACCAAGAAGCTATTGGAAATACTGGAATAACTTGGTGAAGATGACACGTACTCGTTTCCTAAAGCAGGATTAGGCCGGAAGGCTATTGAACAAATTATAAGGAAACATGTAAAAACGGAGGAGAAAGGAAAATAATCTTCTTAATGATCCTAGCAACTCAAGTGGTCAAGATAGCAAGTCATCATTGGCATCAGCAAGAAATGAGAAAGTTAAAAACTATGAATCTTACTTCAATGATAGTCAGTACGATTTTTTGCTTTACTTATTTTTGCAAACAATAATGAATGAAAGAGAAAGATTTAGCAAAATTTTACCATTACAATATCTGTGTCAGTTGTTTAAAAGTTAGGTCACTCTAGTGGATAAGACTTAGTGTTAGGAAGATCACGCAACTTTGTAACACATGGGGCCTGGTTCATTAACTTTCTTAAAACGTATTTTCTCATGCAACATTACAAATTTGGGTTTAATCTAACACTAACAGTGTTTCTTGTTGAAATTGATGCTATTCAAAATTCTTATTGAAGCAAGCCTTTGCTTTCTTTAATAAATATGGGAAAAGAGATTGGTTTCACTGCATTCTTCTCAATTCTCAGGTAGTCAGTTAGCTATAAACCGGGTGAATTTTTCTGATGCGCTTTGATATTTGAATCCCGTAGTCGGGCAAAAGGATTACGCGTACCTACAAAGCGATTTAGCCAGAATGGGTGGTAAAACGGAGAGGCTCTCGGATCGATACAGCAGAATTTGGAAACTTTTGCCGCTGGAAAGGGTATGTAATAAGTAAGCGCTCTCGCACACAGTTGACCGGTAGCACGACACGCTTTGCAAAGAAAGTCGCCAAAACAGCGTTAAACACGAAGGCGCGCTATATAAGGAAGTCTTCCCTGGGAAGACCTGGGCTTATTTGTCACTCACCGTTGATGTGTGCGGGTCAAATTTAAATGCTGGTAGACGAACAAAAGGAGCTAATGAGATATCTATTGTTTACTTCCACCAGCATGGGGGCATGAGGTAACGTGCCAACCACCTACCTCGATCTCAAATATACCGCCACAAATATAGACAGTTTCCAGTGGAGAAAGGAAATACAAATTTCAAAAATTCTTGTATTGTGATGAAGACATGAAACAATTTTAATGAATTCGCCCGCTGTTCACTGCTTTGGAGTGGCTGTAGCTCAAGCTGACTTGACTCTAAGAGTTCTACATCACACGACGGTTGGCTGACAAATGGTCCAGTGGGACCTAAGGCTCTTTTTATAGCGCGCCTTCGTGTTTAAAAGGACTGTAAACGACAAAGCAGCTGCGGAAAAAAAGGAAAGGAGACTTCATACGATATTTTCCTCGCTTTTATTTTCCTTTTGATTTTTTTATTAATTTTTTTCATAGTTTTTCTTATTATACAGTTGACCGGTGACACCGCACGCGTTACAACAAAAAGGCGCCAAATCAGCGTTAAAACGACCGTTGGAAACAACTCGGGTACGGAAAAAAAGGTAAGGAGATTGCACATGTTTTATTCCTCGCATTTATTATCCTTTTAAACTTTTTCTTTTTTTTTTTTTAATTTTTCCTTTTTTTAACGGCCCACACGTACGCTTGAAATTCGATCTTAATATGTTAGTTATTGCCGTTAATGAACTTTACACCCAAAAGCTTAAATCACACACAGTACGCTTGGGCCACCTGTGGAAAAACTATCTTTGTACCTATAACCAGCTTCCTTTGATGGCGGGATCTCAGAATGTCTAGATTGATTCGAAAGGCGCCTGCGTTAGCGGTTGTATTTTGGCGATTGTGACGGAAAAATATACACCCAACTGCCCCAAATGGCCCAACTGGCCTAATTAACCCAACTGGCCCAGATGACCCAACTGGCACAGATAACCCAACTGGCCCAATTGACACAACTGGCCCAGATGACCCAACTGGCCCAGATGACCCAACTGGCCCAGATGACCCAACTGACCCAGATGACCCAACTGGCCCAGATGACCCAACTGGCACAGATGACCCAACTGGCTAAGAAGACCCAACTGGCCTAAATAAACCAACTGGTCCAGATGACCCAACTGGCCCAAATGACCCAACTGGCCTAAATAACCCAACTGGCCAAGATGACCCAACTGGCCCAAATCACCCAACTGGCCCAAATGACCAAACCGGCCCAAATGAGCAAACTGGCCCAAATGACCCAACTGGCCCAATTAACCCTTCAAGCATTTATTATTCATCAAACTATCCAGCTGTCACGCTATCATTTGATCGGCCGATGTCACGCAGTTTTCGATAACCGTACGCCAAGACATATTTTGGTTAACGGCACACCAGGACATAATTTCGTTAACCGGTACACCAGGACTTAACCAATCCATCAATCTATCGATCGTGACGTCATTTGTTAGGTTTAAAGGATAAGCCGGAAAAATAGTGATGGCAAAGCAAGCCCAACACGACGGAAATCGCCAGAAAACACAACGGACACACAAGGAATGAGTAAGTGTTATTAATCTAACGTGTCGAATGTTCATATTTCTGAATATTTAGTGTTTTAAATGGACCATATCTCGTTCCCCATACTAAATCCTTATAACGCATTCAAATTCTCAACGGTTTCTCGCGTATCTCAACACCGCGTCACACAACGCGTGACGCTTTCATGAAATAATCCTTCGCTTTTGCTCGAGACGTCAGCTTGGGATAACTGTAGCCTGCGAAGCAAGCCCTGGGGGGGAGAGGAGGGGGGATTGGGGCGAGTGGAATGTGCGGAGGGGAGAGGGAGGGTTTGCCACAGACCCCCACTAACCGACGAAATTTCCGATCTCGTATGGACGAAGAATTCCCATTGGCTGAGAGAAACACGTTGTCAATCAAGCCTCGAACTAAACAGTCTTCGTGGCGACTACCTTCTAGAAAATGGCGGACTACGGTGATTTCGAGAGGTTCTGCCCTCGAGAATCGATGTCGAAGTAGAATATTTGTGGCAGCCATCCACTTGTTCAAGCTCAGGGCCTTGATAAGAATGGCGTCTTCATTCTCAAACTTGCCCTTACCACAACATTGCAAAGCCGATGGACGTTGGATCCAAATCATCAAAGTTTAAATTTGTATCCATCGCTGAAGTTAAGGGTTGTCCTTTCGTCGGCGAGTCAAACAACGCTTCCCTGCTAGATGTAGGTTTTGCATGTGCCGGGGAGCGGACACGCAAGCTCTTTCTACCTGGACTTTTTCCTGTCGGTGTTGAGAACTTTCATTTCGACGAAACATCGCGGGAATCCAGACATTGAGAAATGGCCTTATTCAACAGTTCATAAACTGACAAAAACTGTTAGCTTTTCTGGCACAAGGAAGGCATATAGTTTGAGATATGTGCGACTTATTTTCGAAGTGAAAACGACCGTTCGAAGGCGATCGGCGAAGATACACTTCTCTTTGACTCTGATTAAAAATACGTATGATGCACGATCCTCGCAGTAGAGAGCGCTATTAATGCAATAGCGAAAATCAGACCTGAAAAAATCAGGCCTGTACGGGATTCGAACCACTGACCTCTGCGATACTAGTGCAGTGCTCTACCAATTGAGCTAACAAGCCAACTGGGAGCAGGCCGTTAAGTTGATTCGCAATAAACCCGTGATGATAAATCAGATACGATGAATATATGAAGTTCATATATTTTGAACTGCGGTTTTAGATACGTATGATGCACGATCCTCGCAGTTGGCTTGTTAGCTCAATTGGTAGAGCGCTGCACAGTATCGCTGAGATCAATGATTCGAATCCCGTACAGGCCTGAGTTTTTTCAGGTCTGATTTTCGCTATTGCATAATTAGCGCTCTCTACTGCGAGAATCGTGCATGATACGTATCTATAACCGCAGTTCAAAATATATGAACTTCATATATTCATCGTATCTGATTAAAAATATTTAAAAGACTTTTGAAGCAACTCCAAATTTAATTCTTAAATCTACTCCACGAAACCGGCAAACTACGCCTTCTGGATTAACTTTTGGCTTTATCCCTCTCTTAGATTTTGATACCAGCTTCTCCTTGTCGTCTAACATTTCTCGCTCACGTGGAGCAAGTTTTAGTTGTTGTTTTGACAGTTTGCATGGTTCACTGAGCTCTCGCTAATGGCGCTTTCTGATTGGTTAATTTTAAGAGGCGCTGATTGACACATGCAAGACGATATGAATATGAAAATGGGGGGCGTTTCGTTAGTTAGTGGGGGTCTGTGGCAAGCCCTCCATTTCCCCTCCGCACATTGCTACCCCCAATCCCCCTCCTTTCCCCCAGGGCTTGCTTCACAGGCTAGGATAACTGTGGTGCTTCGACCTGACTACATATTTATTATTTATTTTATTCATTCCTGCTATTCGCACATTGGAAGAGAAATACACAAGAACAGCCAAAGTCGGGGGCTTAAATGGCCCAAGGTCAGCAAAAGACGTGAAAAATTTACTAGAGTAGAAGAAAGCTTTAACTAAAATAGTTACAAAACAATTAAACCAGGAAAGAAAAGGTCAGTCAGAAAAAATACTTACAATTGAGATGCAATGCTTGGCAACTAGTGCGAGTCGAAAGTTCAAGTTTCTGTTTCCCAAGGGGACTCGTAAGTTTTGTTTTGCTTCGTTTTCAAATTTTTTCCCATGGCACGTCACACGTTCTCCTCCAGTCGGAAAACGTGTTCGCTAAACAATAATCTTGAAACAAGAATTTCACAACGGGACTGGTCGGCATTGTGATCGTCGCGTCGCTACACGACAAGGCTGTAGATGGAAAAAAAATAAGACTCGTAAAATGCAAAGGAGAAGACTTGAAAATGTCCAAACGATTTTTTTGAGCTGAGCTGATCGTAAGACATCTTGTCCTCATCCTTCAATTGGTAAGCGTTTTTAATACACAGTGTATAGGCATTTCAATCACACATGGCGCGCTACGATTAACGAGCCAGACGTGACTTCTCAGTTATTCATAGCGTCTTTGTTCGCTTATAGTTTCTGTCTGTCTGTACTAAGATATACTTGTTTCTCGAACTTTGCGTTGATTTTAGCGCTGTTTAAACGTTGTTCTCGATTTTGTGAAAACTTTATGAGAACTTACCCGCCCATAGTCTTAAGTCATTCATGAATATATTTGACCCACTCATATTTCAAACTTCTAAGGTTTTCAAAGGGGAGTTATTCAGTAGTTGTGAATACTGTAAACAGACTGAGAGTGACAGGCAAATTAACTTCAAACGGTTCACAAAGCGTGAAGATAAGATACAGAATGTTCCAGAACAACCAGTTGAGCGTGAAAGAGACAACAGACCCTTCACTCAAACTAGCCAGGGCTTGAAAACGTAGATGCAGCCAATCAACACTTGTTGCAATATTATTTAAAATCGAGATTTTACAAATGAGGGTTAAAGGAGCTGGGCATTGGTGTCTATTTGAAACCACAAAACCGTAGAAGAAAATCATTCAAAACCGCAAAGCCGCAATAAGGTCCGATCAAACTCGTAAACCGCATGCTAAACCGTCAGAACAGATAAGTTTGCATATCCCAGTTATCAAAACCCCAGTCAAGGAGCAAAGCATACAGAGGTTTCGCAGCTATTCAAATTCAGTGGAGACGCATAATTGCCGTTCAGATCGAAGAAAAACCGAAGCAAAATGGGAAAAACACGGTAAAATCGCATCAGCTAACAAATTCGAAAACCTGCTGATATTTGTTGCGAAAACCGAAAACCGAATGCTGAAAAACGTAAAATCCGTAAACCACAATGAACACCAAAGTGATTGGCATGATGAAAGTGATTCCTGCCTAAAAACAAAGTAAAAGGAATGACCCATATCCACAGTTGCACTTCCCATTTCACCTTGAAAGAATAATCATCAGTCGAAGGTTGACGTCTTTCTTGTTTATCGCATAGGCATTCTTATTCTAATGCGGTTATTTTAAATACTGTATAGAAAGGTTAAATTTAGCGATGGTTTAATTTCGCGCATTCAAAGTTTCAGCATTTTTAGCGGTGTTTTCATTTCTCGGTTTCCTCTGTTTCATTGTTCTCATTTTTCCATAAATAAAGACATGAAAATTAGTCCCCAAAGCATTATTATTATTATGGTGTGCCAAGGCTTTGAAAGACGTGTGAAAGAGTTGTCACACTTATAAATTCAAGATGGCGGCCGACCAACTCCGACTTCACGGTGTTTAATGATACGGTTTCTGAATTACATCCTAAGCAGCTTCGTTTTACCTATTGTCTACCTCTTTCTGAAATATGCTTTTTGTCGAGCTCTCGGCAAGAGTACCATATAACCCCATACATTAATTATGCATTCAGACAAGTAGACTTTGTTTTTAAAGTTTTGTCGTGAAAGACAAAGAAGTGGAATGCATAATTAATGTATGGGGTTATATGGTACTCTTTCCCAGATACTTTTGATTAGCTTTACTTAATTCAAGAATCAGAGTGAGGGTAAAAGGTAGACTTTGAATGGAATGCCGACCAAGGATTACGAAACTGACACGTTCATTTCTAGAATAATCAACCATGCGTGGAAGGAACCATGCTCTAACTAATTAACTTCAGCCATATTGCATTTCTTTCGTCGTTTGTTTAATTACTTTTGAAAAAAACTGCAAAGAGCCAGATCAGTTTGATTTAGCTAGATAGAGCAGATCTCATTTTTTTTAATTCTTCTTTTGAAAGCCGTGTGTTCAGGGTTAAACGGCCCGGGTTCAAGTTCTGGCTGGGGCTTAACGTTGAGTCCTTAAGCAAGACACTTCACTCACATTGTTTCGTCTTCTCGGATAGGACGTAAAGCTGGAGGTCCCGTCTCTTAAAAAGGGTAAGGGGTAAGAGACGTTAATTTCCCACGCACGAGATTACTGTGTGCTGGATGTCCTCCCCTGGGGTGGGTTGGGTGGGAAAACAGCAGGTCCACATCAGCTTATACAGTTGCCAATAAATTCAACCTGCTTGAACAAATAAACATGATGATGATGATGATGATGATGATGATGATGAGGTACAGATTAAAATGTTTTTCCTTGCGAATCTGAGAGATAGAAGCAGATAAAGTCAGCCTTTGCGTTTGAAAATTCTTCTCATAATTCATCACTCTTAGTGTATGGCTTATAAATGTATAGACAGGTTGTTAGTTGAAGTTCGAAGACTTAAAAAATACCAGGAAGGAATTCATCATACCTTTACAGTTTTTTTTACAGTGTGGTTGGCAATGAGAGAAACAACAAATTATTTTACTCACAAATGTTAGTAATCAGCGAGGCTTGCTTTGCGAGTTTATAAAAGTTTAACGAGTTGTTTCTGGCCAAATACGTCTGAATTATAGTCATATTTGAACAATTTTCCAACTAACCCGCATGTAATTCCTTCATAAATTAATAGTGTGAAATTCACTACTGTCAAACACTCGGTTTTTGAGTAAACGACGGGAGAATTTGTTCTTTGTTCATTGAATTAGTCAAACTTTGAACTGAGGTTTTCTTGAATTTGTTCTTTGTTCATTAAATTATTCAAAATTTGAAGTGAGGTTTTCTCGAGTCTTTGCAACTCCTCTAGTTAATCTCTTATTAATTTCTCTGATCATCTGAAGAGGGCTTTACATAGTCGTGTGCTGTGAAGACTTTTTGACCCACTTCAAAACGCACTATTTCTATAATTAATCTATTCATCTTTGACTAGTTATATATTTGTACATGCAAATTGCCTAGCATTTAGTTCTTAACAAACTGTCACATTTAATTGTCCTTTTCTGCATTTTGAAACTCAAGCAGAATCTTCTCCGTGCAACTTTTGTTTTTGTGTTGGCCTTACCAGATATTGTTTTCTATCATGTCATCTGGGTAACCTCTTTGCTTTGCATACAATTCGTACTATTTGATGTTTTTGACAAGTTGGATTGATATAAATAGCTTTCTTGACATACTTACTTAGCAAGCTTTATGGAATATCATAATTAATCAACATTAGGGAGATTTCAATTTTAATTTGGAATTTGTAGGGTGAAGGGGTAAGTGAAAGGAATTTCAACCTGCAAGGTATTCAGTCAATCTAAGGTAATACCATGGCAGACGAAGGTGAACAGGAGTTGCAAGCCGAGGCAGATGTTCCTTTAGCGACGCCTGCCCTCAGCATAACAAAAAGCGGATTGGAGATTTACGATAGTTGGACAGCAAGGATTCTTGTTGGAGTCTGCAGTGTCGGAGCGGCAGTTTTTTGGCTACGAAACCCAAAGATTGTTGAAAAAGGACTTAATCTGGCCCTTAATATGTGGGCCCCAATCAAAAGTATAACAACTGGCTCCATTCTTGTGGAATTATCATTTGAATCAAAGGATAATTACCTGAAGTTTATTGACGACTTCGAGCAAGGGAAAGTTAAAGAGAAAATGCAAACGGAGCTCATCAAAATTGGATTCAAGGAGGATTTTGAAGTCATCCTAAGAGATAAGGAAGATGTTTATAAAACAGTGAATGAAATAAGGTAGTTATATATCTTTTCAATTTTTTCACCACCACCCACTAGTTATATCTACGTTATATAAGTAAATAAAGATTCCATAAGGCATGACGGGGGAAGCTTTGGTTGGACTCCATGATAAGTAAATTGAATGTTGTAATTTGAGAAAAAATTGAAGAGGAAAAGAAAGAAGGTAATTATTGGTTGTGCAAAGTCGGCCGCTGGTAGCCAAAAAAAAGCTAACTAGAGGTGTTACACCATACATCAAAGTCTGGGACCTAAGGAATTTACTTCTTCCATAGAGGGGTGCGTGCTGGAAAAAAAATAACAAGTAGTTGTGATTACATTGGTAATCATGTGCCATTTGTAAATTTTACCTCTCTGTGTTATTTCTTATTATGACAGTATGATAGAAAATGGCTTTCTCATCTTAAATTGAAACAAATGTTCAATGCTCTTCTCTGTTGAATCAGATTTTCAACAGACTCTCGTCCTGTTGGAAGTGAGGTTTGAAATTTGGGCAATATCACCGGATATTTCCTTATTCAAGCCCGGTTGTATTTGGTAATTAGATGGATTATAGAGTTTAATGTACTAGACGGCTCAGATACAAGCATATAGTTCAATATCAGCTTAAAATCATTTCAAAAGTAGTAACAGTGATTTCATGCTGGTTTTGGCAATAAACGACCAACTCTTTACAAAATGTAAATGTGCATTTATACCTAACTATTTACAGACAGGAAAGAGGGATGGAGAAGGTGAAGACTGAAGATTCAGTCTCGGAGCCTGGTTAGTTTATTTTCTTTTTTTTAAAGTGCACTAACATAATACATATTTTAATCAATCAAGCTCCACATTTTGTATGAAGGAAATTCTCATTAATTATTATTATACATAGGTGCTGGATGTACTTTGTTGGAGAACAATAACTCAAATGGGAATGTTGCTGTTGAACAAGAAAAAACGATTGGAAGAAAAAGAAAAGCTGAAGAGAAATTGAAAACGGAGTTGAACAAAATTGGACTCGAGGAGGTTTTTGAAGTCATCCTAAGAGATAAGGAAGATATTTATAAAACAGAGAGTGAAATGAGGTAGTTACACATCATTTTGATTTTTTTTGAATGGCACTACTTAAATTTACAGAAGAGCATCGCCACCGCCGATCATACAAGATTCGTTTTATCATACATTATTTAACGCGTACTATTTTTACCTTTCGATGCCATACCCTCTTGCTCAACTTTAAAAGAATTGAAGAACCTTGGTCTACCTCTGATCACTATGTTTCTCGCGATAATCACCCCGTACTTAGTAAGGAGAAACCGTAACTAACAAGACATCTGATGTGCTGGCGACTACTAACGCCGCAGAAATGAGATGTTTATCTTGGGGTCGTATTCGTGAAAGGTGATTGGAAGATGTTTACTTGTTGTCGGTGCTTGTTCCTATTTCTAGAGGAAACATGATTGCTGATGAAATAAAACAAGCTTCTTCTTTTTCTCGAAAATGTTGCACAATAGTCGTTTGAAAATTCTCTGAGGCAAAGAAAACATCGAGAATTTTCAGCGAATGCTCGCAAAAATTCATTGTCAAATGTGTTTTTATCAAAGATTTGCAAATTCGCTTTCAAAAACATTCTTAATGAAATCGTGATAAAAAACGAATTGTAAATCATATATACCAGGCATTCAACTAATTATCTCCAATTGATTTCCGGTGCTGTTCTAGGAAAAGCCAACTGTAAATTAAATATTGCAAAATATTTTTTTTTGAAAGACCGTTTATGTGAACCACATATACTTCATCTTTCCACAATATCTAGGTCGCCTCTTTATCTAGGCAAAGGTACACATATTGTGTCACAAGAAGGCATCTTATGCGGGAAGGATGGCTCAAACTCCCGCACAAACTCACTCATTGAAACATCCATGCAGGTCACAGAAGGACTTAAATTATTACAGCAAGAAAACGAAGAATTGAGGAAGGAAGTGCAATATTTGAAACAGAAAAACAGGGAGCTTTTAAGGTAACATGCTTGTAAGCTTTTGTATTTTGCCAATGGAATCGATGAAACGTATACACAGGTATATTCAGTTATTTATTTGATGCCAAATTATAGTGGTTTTACAACTGTACTGGCATCGTACTATTTGTAGTGTCGTAAAACGGCGAATCTTACAAATAAGCCCTGTTAACAGATTTACAGTTGAGGCCAGATAAGGAAATCGTCCCATGCAATGTAAAAAGTGTGGTTTACTCCGTCACTCGTTACTCTGACCGGAGCTCTAAGGTTGTTTAACATGGCTATCTGCCCGAACTCAATGGATAGTCAAGACTGAGATCAAAATCTTAAAAAAATCAAAACGAATTTCATCTGCTCTCAAAGAGGTGGCAGTTTCGCCCGAGAACAATCAGGGCCGTAAAAAACAACTCAGGATTGATTTTCCCCTGTACGGCTCGAGCATTGGAATGAAGTAAGTAATAAGATCAAACAATGAGTCTATCTTCTCTCGAAAGCCGCGCTTCCGGACGCTTGAATTCAATGAGCTCCTGCCATGACATGTTTTTAAAGAGTCCAGCAACTCAGCAAGATCAAGTGTTCACGAATTTGAGAATAAGTTATTAAACCTAAAATAGAAGCAAGAAACCGGAGTGTAGGGATAAAACCTTCATACTTTTCGGAAGTGAAAGTGGTTTGGATTCATTGAGTTCACCTGCTTGAAAAAGAGCGTCCTCTTTGCATTCTCCAATAACTTTTCTGTTTGTTGATAAAATCATCATTAGCCCCTAGCCTCGCCGTTGTCTTTTTCCATAAGTTCCAGATCATATGAAAATTTGCGTTTTCGTCTTAGTCCATATATTTGCATTAAGGACCTTGAGCTGTCAACAAGGCAACGCCAGGAAAACGTCCATCAAAATATAAATTTTGAGAATGGATGGTTGTGTTTACTCTCTCTTACGGTGGCTCACTTCAACCTTGGCAGAACGTATGACAGCAGGGTTGAGTTCCAAATGGAAACCTGAATTACTTGCCGTCGAAGTTTCTGTTCTCAGACCACGAAAATTGTGGCGATTCATGTTGCTGTTTTGCAAAGGGAGTGTTCAGAAATATACAAAGTTTTAAAACGCACGTGCTAAGCTATTGCCCATGGTGTCTTTTGTTTCGCCACATCCTCGTTGCCGTCGCAGTCGTGGTTTACTTTAGAACCCTCTCATCAAGCGTTGGTGACTCGTTAAGTAGTTTCATTGCAAAAAATTAGAATATTTTCCGATTACCTTTTTGCATTTTATTGGCAAATTTTGAATTTGCAAGCTTTTGAGAACAAAATATTTCACGGCCTGTGACCGTTTCTGTGGAAAGGCTTTCTTTGGCAAACTCTCAAGCAAGTAAGAACCGATTAACAACTGTTCTACAGAGTAGCAGAATTCATCTTATATCTGCATTATTTTGCTTCAGCTTCATTCAGCAGAACAGCAAATAAATTGACGATGCATGATCGACGTCCTTGATAATAATAATAAATTTTTCCTGAAAAATATTTCACAAAAAGCAGTTCTCTACAAAAAAAAAAAGAAAAAAGGAAAAATGCAGTAAACTAAGCTACATAATAAAATATTGACTACTTAAATTCTGGCTTGCGTACTTTCCGATGTAATGTCAGTGTCAGATATGTTGGCTACTATTCTCTTTCTCCTGGTTCCTCTGAGACACAGCAAAGCTGAACGTAGAATGGCAAAGGATATCTTCGCCCTTATCCAAGATATTGTTGTAGCGTAGTCATCTCCTTTCTTTAACGCAAGTAACTCTGCGAGGCGGCTATGGAACCTCTTGCATTCATCGGCCATTCCACCTGTACTTGTAAATAGACATAATAATAATAATAATGATAATAATAATAATTACAATAATAATTGATAAAAATCTAAGTCCATAACAAGGTAGTGGGGTAGACTAGAAGGGAACTGACGAACCATGCGTGCTAGTCAACCCGTTATAAAAATACTAACTTGGAAACTAGCAACCTTACTAACTGCTAGTTTTAGACCAGGTGGTATGGAGGCGCGCAGGGTCGAAGACCTTATCTTTATAGAAGGTAGTGCATAATCTCTTAAAAGAAGAAACATTAAAATTGGCAAACCTCAGCTCTTCTGGCAAATTGCTCCATGAAAATCCCTTAAAAAGTTCCGTCCTAACTCTATTAGTTTTCAGTTTATTATTAGATTATGATCTTAATCTCTTATCTGAACAAAATTGAAACTACGAATCAAATGAAAAGTCAGAATGCCCACACTTCAGTTTTTAAAAGGTTGAGAGGTCCTTAACGACTCTACGGTAAACCAGTGGTAGCAGATTGAGACGTTTTAGTCGCTCATTATAGCTAAAATCAGGTAATATAAGCCGAGTCGCGCGTTGTTGCACCCCTTCTATTCTTTTTATCATAGTGACTGATTTTGGGCTCTAGATTTCAGAAGCGTACACGAGGTCAGAACGTACAAGTGGCACAAAAAAGGATCTCAGAATTGGTAATGAAGTTTTGCTCCCGCGGATTGAGCGACAAATGAAACCTGGCATTTTGTTAGCATTGTTCACCTCGGCGTGGGTGTGATCACTGAAGCCGGCTGTATCTGACATAAATACCACCAGAATCCCGCTGGGCTCCCACCCTGCTAAGAGTCTTTGCTCCCATTTTACTGACAAGGTTTTATATCTATTGTTGAAATGCGACTGTAATTAAAGTAAGTAATGAAAGATTCTTGTCTAACTTGTATTCCAAAGACCCGGCAAATGCTGGCCAACTCTATGTTTAAGCTACCTGTAGCTATTTAGCTTGTTTCTTGATTTTACTCTACTAATTTTTTGAAAGGTTACAACAAAGCTTGAATCGAAGAGGCCTTACGCAAGGATGCGAGTCGCAAATTACCACATTGAACGAACTCGAGATGGAGAAACAACGGGAAGTGCATATACTAAGGAAGAGGTAAAGCAAATCTGCCATAATTATGAAACCACTAAACAATTCTGTGAAATGAGGATAAAATCATTTCAGAAAAGAAAGAAAAAAGAACTGGTGCAAAATAGAGCAATCGCAATTAGTCTGTTTGTTGTTGTTGTTGTTTTTTTTAATTTAGGTTACTCAATGGCACTATCGTTTTATTTTTGCAGTTCTTGGAAGTTTTTTCGGGGGGTATAATGACGTAGATATCAAGAAAATTTTCGAAGAGTTATTGACATTGAATCGAGAGGAAAATTCACAGTACGCCTGATTGGCAAGATTCTAAAAAATATGATTATTTTTACAATTTCGTAGGCACGCCGCAGTTTTTTTTCAGCGAGCAGCTGAGAACACACTAAGTAACAATGGGCAATCACAACTTGAGAAGGAATATACCACTGACTTTAGAGATGGAAAACGCGTTGACGCAATAGAGACAATCCAGAGACTCAAACGAGGTTCAAGGACACGACGTCAGCTAGAGATGGATCACCTAAAGGCATCCAGACTTGCTTGTCTAGTATTTGAAGTGAGGTCATCTTGAGTCACCTAGAGCGGAAAATAGTTTTTGGATTTTAATTTTCATCACAGAGATTTTCCCTAATGTTAATATACAACAAACTCACTATGATTGTTCCCGTCCGGTCATTGTCATTGCCAATAGTGCTCTACAGTGTCGCGTGCATCTAAAAATTGTTGAGAGATGCTCATGTCTTGTGAGTCAAATGCGGAAGTGATCTAAATGTCAATCCTTCCCCTCCCCATTTTCTAAAGTAGAAAAATGTTTCCAAAAACTCCTACGTATAAACCACCCTCTTTGAAAAACGTAAGCGGACCCTATTTTGAATTTTACAAAGAACTTAAAATTTTCCCCTGTTTCGAGTTCTTCTGTTCTTTCTTAGCATCCTGCACTATTTCACATCGATCAACTGGAGTTGAATGTGTTAGAAGTTCCGTATCTATTTTGCTAATCACGATGTAAAGTTCTGATCCCTGACTGGTTAAAAAAAGTCTCAACAAACTATAAAGTGCACCTAAACCCAAATTTTTTTTCGCTTAACGAAATGAGCGTATTGTTTGGAGTATTTCTTTTCCAAGATTTTGTTATTTGCTCAAATATTCAAGGTTTGTAGTCGATATTGTCCGAAAATATGCCGACTAAGTGTGTTGTAGGAGAATCTAGGAACGTGCTAAATTTGCATGAGGGTGTCGCGCTTCATGCATTCGACATACAACACACCTAGTCGGCATATTTCGCACAATATCGACGGCAACCTTCCCAAATTAGTGAAAATGTGTGAAATGCAGACTTTCGTGTTCTACATTTGACGTCACATTACCCGCTAGAACCATTCCTCTTTAACTCGGTCGTGAGCCAAGATGGCGGCCGATTTTCCGTATTTTGACTGGGCACAGAAAATTGAAGATTAGAGGAAATAAAAAACATTTCGCACAGAAATACTCCATAAACTACGCTTATTTCGTTAAGCGAAAAAAAAAATTGGGTTTAGGTGCACTTTAGAGCGTGTTTCACTAGCTTAGGACATTTGCATAACTATTTATTAATAATTATTATTATAGGTATTATTATCATTATTACTATTATTGACGACCAATTATATTATTTCTCCTTTTGCTTTGGATTTGACTTAATATTTTTACGCGTAACTTATGACTTTCTTTGTCTAAACTTCCCTCTAACATATCGTGTTTTCCTCCTAACTCAAGGTTTCTTACGAGTGCGCTGCACTTGCCAGGAAAAACTTCACCCATATCTCCTCAGTAGTTTTGGATAATCTAGTTTCGAAAGCACCTCTGGTTGCCTTCATAGACAAAAAGGTTTGCAACCTTGTGACTTTTTTACTAACTGAGACTGTTATCAACCGAATCAAATGATGCTTGCCCCTTTTCTGGCTACAGGGGGAACACACATTGCTTGTGTAATTGGAGATGAAAATCAACTGTTGATTAACTATTACCTAATAACCAAAAGATGAACCAGTAATCTCACATGGACAATGGATTAGATTGTTGGCCTTCTATATAATTAACATTAATTCTATCCAATCATCCTGTTTCGTAGCAAAAGTCAGTACACGAAGAGTTACTTCAGTCCAGACAGTCTTCATCTAAGTCACCATCACCTGTTCAAGATGTATTGAATGAAGTAATGGTCCTCGTGAAGGAAACTGCTACTAAAAGTAATCTCGAGAAACTTGTTCAAGTGAGAGTTTTTTTGTCAGATATCAGTTCTTGTTTACATTGAAATTAGGGGGGGTAAGTTTCTAAAGAAACTGTGTTGCTGCGTTAGTGGGAGTAACAAGGCGATTTGGTTTTATCAACTAAGTTGAAATTGTAAATTGGCCACCGTAAAGAATTAAAAAGCTGAGGTTTCGAGCGTTAGCTCTTCGTCAGAGCGAAGGGAAGAAGTTTGGGCTGTGTTTGCGTTTATATGCAGAAAGTGTAGCTATGCTATTGGTGGGAACATGGTCGCGAGAAAAAAAAAAGAATAAATTAGCTAGAATGAAAAGTGTTTGTTGATACCTATAGGTTTGAGAGTGCCGATTTGAAACATAGACTTTTTGTTCAAGAGTTTTGCGGCTTTTCGAGCTCCCTAAATGTAAGCAAAGACGGCAGATTAGTTAGATTAAAATGTCTAGCGACTGGTTTTGATGCGTCCTTGTCATTCCTTACCACGTCGCGAAGGTGTTCCCGGAATCGGTCACTTAGCCGTCTTCCTGTTTCGCCGACGATGTTTATCTTTTTGCAATAACTGCAAGTTATGCAATAGATGACATTGGCGGAGGTGCACGTGGAGTGATCAGTAATCTTACTGAAACTTTTGGGTTCCCGATATTTTCTCAGCGTTGTCAATGAAAGGACACGTTTTGCATCGTGCGTTAGCGCATTTAAAAGTTCCGGGGTTGGTCATTAGTTTGAAATGGACTTCTGACCAGAAAGTTGCCTATGTTTTTGTTACGTTTTCAAGAATGAAATAAGTGGAAGTTGCGAAATGATAGTGCCAGTCTCTAGATCGCTTTGAAGTTTTTTAAAGTTCTTAAGAATAATGGATTTAACTGCGTAGTTGTGAGGGTGAAATGTGAGAGTGAAAGTGAATGTATCTTTCTTTGTGATGAATACCTGGTATTTTAAAGGCTTAGGTTATAATTGCCATTGATCGTTATGGTTTGGCGGTATAAAGGATTGTTAACTGGCGGATACCAAACGATATTGTTAGAATTGCTTGTTTCCTTTTTTTCCCAATTTGTTTGCTTGTTTGTTTGTTTGTTTTTAATTCGTCCGTCAAAAGTAGGCTGGCAGAAAAAAAGTTCCACCATGTTAATTTGAATCAACTGCCCATATGTATACGACAGCAAATGAGGCACTCATTTTGTTATAGTCCTTATCAATCAATTAATTCAGCCATTTTTCATTTACTTCAACATACCGCTAAAAGTGAGCTCGTTACCAGATGGAAGCAAGAGACACAACAAAATCAAAGAGGCAACAAAACCAAAGTGCAAGTCATTCTGCCAACTTATGATGACAAAGTTAAAGACGGTCTTACCAGTTACACTGAACTTTGCCGCAAGTTTTCTTGGCGTATTGTAACTCAAGTCCCACCACTAAAGATCATATACAAAAAATCAGCTTTCGATCCTACAGCTCACGTTGAGTCATCATGCTTTTCCAGGAAAACCACAACAGACAACCCGCAAATAATGTTTCATATGGCCAGCTTTGCTTGATTGCAACGCTAGAGTTATTGAGAAAGGGCAGGTGGTATTGTAAGATAAACTAGCTTTGAGTATGGAGTTGATACTGTTTAACAGTAAAGATGTGCTCAATAACTGATGCGGTTCAAGCTAATATTATTTTCCTTTGTGTGCAGATGTCGGCGTAAATGAAAATTCTCAAGGGTAAAGGTCCTCACATTTTTCTCTACCCAGTACCAGCAGCATTCAAATAAATTTCTCGATTGTATTATCTTAAGCTGAAAAATCGTAAGGCCAATTTTGGTATATCCAAGCTGCTAAATGAAAAAAGAAAAAAAAGATGCTTGGCTTTGCATTTTGTATTTAATGTGGCAACTGGTGTTTCTTTTCGCTGCGCCGCACTAACCAAGACACCAGCCAACCTAACAATTAAAGAATAAAGCTGCCGTCTACAATCTTCTCTTCCCTATTCTTGGCTTTCACCGACGTGACCTATACCTTGACAATGGTTGCTACGCTGCCATATTGGTGTCGTATAATTCAAACATTTGGCGTAAATTATCAAAGCCTTAGAAGTATTTTTCATCATGGTTCATTGTATTATGGTTGATTGTTTTCATAATAGTGGAGAGACGAAAGGTATATGGTTTTATAGGATTCCAGTAGTAGTCACTAACCGAGGAAAAAAAGCAGAAGAGCCAGGCCCGTAACTAAAGAGGGAGGAGGGGTGCACGAGGGTGCTTTCGCATCCCCCCATATGCCCCAAAGGTCCGTATTCTGATACTCAATATCCAAATTAAGGAGTAAAGACCGTTATACTGAAGTTTAAAACTCAACAGTGATACTTAAACAAAATCAAAGAATGGTAAAAAAGCAGTAATGTATTCACTGGGAAACTAAAACCAGTTCAACTCTAGTAGCCTGAGCCATTTAGAACATTTCAATGAGCGCACAGGTGTCCGAGCTTATCTAGGTTTCTGTAGCATGAAGCAACTAGAAGTATTACTCCTCCTCCCCACTGCACTCGATGGAATGTTAGTACATGACCGTTTACCTTCCACCCTCCAGCACTTTGTCATGTTTACATAGCAGTTTGCTGTGTCCCGACCCATTTCTACTCCGGAGTGGAGGGGGAGGAGGGACAGTATTCATTTAAACTTCTGGTTGGAGAGAAGAATTGTGAGTGCCTTTCCTAAGAATACAATACAATGACCCAGCTAGGCCTGAACTCAGACCACTTAACCCAGAGTCAAGGAGATCACTGATCCACGGTTTTGAAATTTAGCTTGCGCCCGGTGCAAGACACCAGCTACTTCAAGCATTTGTACAGGTACTTTTGTATTCCAACACCCCACCCCACAAGGCTGCCGTCGTCACAATGAGATAGTGCTCTTGGTGGCTACTTTATAACCTCCTCCAGCTCCTTTTTTTTCATTTCAAAAACCCTGTTGGTCATTTTGGAAGGAAACCTTAATTATTGGTGCTCATTGATGTTCAAATATAAAAGGAATTACCTTCAAGTTTAACATAACACAAATGTAATGACCCTTGACCCTTTCACTCCAAAAATCTCATCAGTAATTCTCTTTACTATGTATTTTTTTTATCGAATTGAACTTAAATTTTCATTGAGTTGAACTTGAATTGAACTTGAATTCTCGTTGAATTGAACTTGAATTTTCATTGAATTGAACTTGAATTTTCGTTGAACTTGAATTTTCATTGAATTGAACTTGAATTTCATTGAATTTTCATTGAATTTCATTGAATTTCATTCAATTGAAATTGAATTTCATTGAATTTCACTGAATTTTAGTATTGAATATTGCTACAATTGGCTTGCCATATAACATTTCGAAGATTATAACTGCAACTCATAACAGATGTAAGGTGACAAAATTTGGAAAGAAGAAGCATGCCAAATGTTGCTGTAATTCTAAATGGCCTCGATGTATCTTGTCGAAAAATGTCTTAACTCTATTTAGTTTACATTAAACTCAAACATCTCGAAGTTGGTTTGATCTATTTGAGTGGTTCCTGTTTAGAGCAATGTCCAAGTAATCTGCTGTAACTGGAGTACATCTTTGCTTTGAAATAAAAACTGGGGTAGTTTTTCTAGCCCCTAAGAATGCCAATTGTTTTAGGGAGAAATTTTCATTTGGGAGGCCACTGTACTGGCGAAAGATATCCAACAAAAAGTGTGTTAAGCGATCTTACCACTCATGATGATTTCTGGTAAATTTATTGCCCTACGGAGAAACATGATGTATACTAGTTTCCGATGACGCAATTTGTTTGTTTAACGAAAGATATATGCATCCCTAAGATCTGATGGTTTAAGTATACTCAGAACTCAAAATCGACTCTCTTTACAGGTTCTGATATTCTACTTTCACGAGTAAGGGCTCCAAGAACATGGTAAATTACATATTACGTTTTGTCGCTTTTCTTTGGGTCAGAGAGAGCAAGTCAATCCAAACGGAAATATAAGATCAGAGAAGAAACTGTACAGGTCGGCGATAACACTGCTCAGCATTTACATGAACGTATCATGTTTTGACGAAGACTAGCTAGACCTCATACAGCTCAAACACCTTCATACTTTAGTATTGAAATTGCAACATTTCCTGATTTTTTAGTAATGATGGACGGAACTGATTAATTTGACGTGATGAAACGAGCCATATTTTTCTATCACTCTGAATGCACTCGATCGATCTGTATTTTTTTTTTTCAAAAATTTACCTCGCTGTGTATAATTGACATACACTTTTCGCAGCTGGTTTGATTAATTTTTGCGATTCTTCTCAGTAAGATCGGTTGCCAAAGTATTCTATAAAACTGACGAAACATGGTGCCTTGGAGGGAATTCAAATCGAAAATGCTTAAAAACGACATGCATTTCTTTGAACTCATCATATTTTGCTTTGCTCTAATTTTCTGCAATCCATGGTGTTTTGGTATTGACTAGCTTTGCAACATTTCGTAAACTATTAGCGTACGAGTGAAATGACAAAATTTGGCGAGAATAAGCAACCAAATGTGTTCATCATTCTGAATGCCCTCTAAATATTTTTCGTAAACTGGCTGTACGGGGAATAGTGTAAATGGATTAGCTCATGCCTTTTGTTACAGTAGCTGTCTTGATTAATTTTGGCTGTTCTTATTTGGAATGATTTCTAAATAAAATTTACCACCGCTGGTGTACCATTATTTTAGCTGAATTTCAAACTGGGGTACTCATTTTCATTCCTTTTTATATTCCAAAGGAGAGTGAATATTTGAGAGAGAAATTTTCATGGAGTGGCCAGCTGATTATTTTATTCCCGCTAGGGCTAATCAGTAAGTCATACCAAGAATAGCTGGGAAATAACATGAAATTATTATTAGGAAAATTACAACATGGTGTAAACTCAAGGATGCTTAACAGAGAGTTGATCATTCAGGAGAGATTTAGATGAGTGCGAATTAATTCTAAGGAAGTCTTCAAACAAACTGAAGGGTACATCATCTAAACAATTTTCATCAGATGTTGACCACTCGTAGAGGGCCACCACTGTAAAAGTCTGGTAAATCATGAATTTCCTTTGTTTTAGTTACTGAATACCGTGACCAAACATAGCATGCAGACGAAAAGGTGGATAGAGAGGAACGTTTTTAGATTACTCACCACTCATTTCAGGGAACTTTCGCATGGTACAAAGCAGACTATGAATTATTTTAAATGATTTGACCCACACCCATGCTGATGTTTCATAATGAGAGCTAAAGATAATTAGCCTTCAGGGATGAGTCAAGCTCAACATCCTTCATATATCCAAAAGGCAATTTCATTTTCTGTGCCTTTAGAGGCGTGGAAATAATCTCGCGATTATGATCTCTAGCAACAATTTTTTTTTAACCTATGCCCTGCTGAAACGTACTCCATTTTTAATAGCGTACACAAACATATTTTCAAAATAATAAAACTGTTAAACATATTTATTTTTGTCTATTTTGGCAGTCATATGATGCTAAATAGCAGGAAACGCCCTAACTGTGTGGGAAAGTTGCGGAAAGCATTGCTATTGTTGATATCACAACTCCTTAACAATTTTAAAACATGTATTTTGAGTAGATTAGTATTCTAGAATGTTCCGTTATTAACCTCCTTATTCGTGGTCATGCTGATACTGATATTTGTGAATATGATATGATGTAACTATAAACTCATATATTTTGTTAAGCGTATCCCTGGAGCTGGAATGGAGCTGTTATTGTTAACACTCGATAAGCTGTCTATGAGGCCGTGTGCTGCGGATTACAAAGTTACAAAGTACCACTGAACATTTTATGAACAGCAACGACAAATAGAAATATAAATTTAGAATGTAATCATTTCATTTTCCATACATTGATTCGTTTTTGTATTTTTAAATCATCGTATTATAAATTATTGCACTCAAGTAAGTGATTGTTCATAATCAGTAAAACTTCAATTCAAACATAGCAGTGCTAAAATGCTTCTGTGGTCAAAGAAAAACCAGGGGTTTCATTCTGAAGGGTAAAGGCGCAAAAAACTGGTGCAAACCCATCATTTGTTATCTAAATAGGGCCCTAAATGTAAATATATTGCAAGTCTAAGGATATTTGTGTTAACTTTTGGCACCTCAATCTAAACATATCATGGTCGCATTTATATAAAATTCAGGTTGGGAGTGTATTCATGGTCAAGTTGTACATAGGCTGTTCAATGGATACCTTTCACCATTTCCTAAACTCTAAGTCATGAATATAAACTCGGTCTCAAACTGCTTGATTACTAAAACCACACTTACTGGTGCATTACAAGCATGATACTCTTAAGGAAGGTTGCTCCACTTAATTCCTCACAGTCTTATGAAGTCCAGTATATTGTAAATTTTCGGTCGGGGGAGCACTAAGTTGGACTCAAGGTGAATTTCTAGGCTGTGATGAGTTCCATTCTATCCCCTGAATACGGCTGATTCGTCGGTTAGGTCCCTAATGTGCCCTGAAATGAGAGAGAGGGTCTATCCTCAATCTATGCTGACATTTTTGAAGCTAAGTAAAGTTATCGCTGACCTGTTTAGTTCCGCACTTGCCAGCTCACCTCCCAGACTTCTGGCATCGGGGATTTTTGTTTCGCTTTCATTTCTTCTGGACTATTTATCTTTATTACGATAAACAGTGCTTTTCAGAGAAAAGTACCTGTTATTTGGACATTCGCCACGCGTAAACAATCGGATCTAACAGGAATTTGAGGTAAAGCAGGTTGTCGGTCATCAAATTTGCTATGAGAACCTTTAATCCATACTGTGCAGTGAATAAGTCAACAAGGAAAAAGCTCAATTTCAAGAGTATCACCGTAGGAACGAAAAACGCGATCATGATTATAAGAAGGACAACGCTCAAAGGGACGAAACTACGCTGCACCTTCATGTGTCTTCCTTCTTCGCGAGAAGCCGATGAGCTTTCGTTTTTGAGTCAGCGTCCTGCAGCCATTTTCTTTTTCATGGTGTAATGAAGAATAATGTAGACCACGATGGTGACGACTACAACAGCGCAGCTATGAAAAAATAAATCGATGGCATCTGTAGTCTTCTGCGGAACACCCATCAGAGGTAAACAACAGATGAGCGTATGATAAAGGTATATGGCCTTTCTTCTTTTGTAATCATACGGCCGTACTTCAAAGGCGATGTAACTATGTTAAACTGCGTTAATGTGAAGGCAAAAACGATGGATGCTGATAATGAGACTGGAAATGCTGAGAAATGAGCTGCAAATTTCATCCAAGGTTGACATTTCCTCCACAAGGGATGCTGAAAGTACATCAGAATAAAACAGGTGGCATAGATTGGCTCTTGTACCAGTGCTGTCAGGAGATCTACAATGGCCAAACCGATGAGAAAGTAGGTGGTTGGGTTGCGGAAAATCTTGAGTGGATCTATGAATAAAGTTGCAAGAAGCAAATTATTGCCCAGGTTTGTTATGGGCGAAACTATGATGATAAAGATGGACGAACCGAAAGCCGCCTTGTAGAAATCCTCAACATGCATCTTTCCTTCTTGCGAGGTTGAATAAGGGTCAGCTGCCTCAGAGCAAAGCGGAAACTTGTAGGGTTTTCGGCTCCTTTGTAGCTCTCTGAAAGAATCAACGCTCATGTCGAGCAATGAATTACCACAAGTTAAGTTCATGTTAAAAATGACGAAACTTCAGTGTGCAGAACAAAAGCAGTGGCGAGGGTCAGATTCTTTAGTTTGTGATTTTACAGAAAGAGAGAATTGCAATTCTTGTAATTATACTACTGTTAATTAAACAAGGGAAAAATTTACCTTCAAACTGAATCAACCCTAAGACCTTCCATATACATTGTTACTTCATTGTTTTGAACTTTCTTCTAATTTGTTCTCCTGAATAGTTGTTCCCAGTAGTCGGTTAATTCAGTATCGGCATGAAAACACTTTTTCTATTAGTTCACTAACTCTGAGCCGTATTAAAATTTAATGATCCAATTTTTCTTTTATCATGGAAATTTGACGCCGAATCGCTATTTATCAAGAAGTTAGACATAGTTATCAAGCTGAAGTTCTTGATCATTCGATGTGATAAGTTTGTTTAATTAATTTTGTGACTGCGCCAAATATGTGGCTTTTGGAAAAGTTTCAATATTCCAGTGGAGATCCACACATGTTGGGATGAAAGACGAATATATTACTCAGCATAGGAGGGAATTTCAGTTTCCATCTGGAAATAAGCTGTAGGTTATTGGTTAAGCTGTAGGTAGCAAATATTGCTACCTACAGCTTAACCAATACACTGTAGGAGTAAAAACTTAATAAAAAAACATCTAGGAGGCGAAACTGAATTTGAACATTAAGAACTGAACAAAAAAAAAAAAATACGAAGAGCAAATTGTTTTCAGAAGGATTCATGCTCTATCATTCAAGTGGATAACTGCTGACTATTATTCAAGGAAATAACTTAGTGATGTTTCACTGTCATTAAAAGTATTTTCAGTCCGTTCGTCAGTGCTAAGACAATTTCTCGGTAGCAACTTTATCTTTGAAAGTATACTAAATAGAGCCTTGGTTATGCGAGTGGAAAATTAAGTCAGGGAATATATCGTTCAGTAGGTGCCGACAAAGCGGTTCAATTTGTCGGTTTTTCGCTTTCTTTCGGCTATCTAGAGCCTGGCATGATTAAATTAAAAACTGTCTGTTTATCTGCGTTGACATACTGACTCAATTTTTAGAGCAGCTGTACATTTCTAGAGCCAAGGTTAGTCAAGTCAAACAATGTGCATAAATGGTGATATATGGGTAAAATAATTCAGCAGTGCAAGCAATACAAATAACTCCATTTGGTGATCTGCAACCGGCCTGAAACTGCCAAAAATTCACCCGAAGGAATTGTGCGAAATCTCACTGCATTCATGAGACGCAAAGCCCTTGCATAAAATATAAGAAACCGGTAGATGCTGAACAATTTTATTTACAAAACGCCTCCTTCCAACCGTTTCTTTTACAAGGTTATTGCAATATGCTATTTATGACAGGGAACTCTACACTACGTTTGCGGTTCTCTCTTTCATGTTCGTTTTTTGCGATGTAACAGATTTTTTTTATGAGATAGAATAAATATATGAAAATCATATATTTTTCATATATATGATTTTCATATATTTATTCTATCTCATTTATCACTTTCACGGGTTCATTACGAATCAACTTAACGGCCTGCTCTCAGTTGGCTTGTTAGCTCAATTGGTTAGAGCGCTGCACTAGTACCGCAGAGGTCAGTGGTTCGAGTCCCGTACAGGCCTGATTTTTTTCAGGTCTGAATTTCGCTATTGCTTAAATAGCGCTATCTACTGCGAGGATCGTGCATCATACGTAGATTTTTTTTAAAAAACAAATTCTGCACTCCGAGAATTTCAAAGAACAGCGAGATCGTGACTATAGAAGTGCTACCGAGATCTCGTGATTACACAAGAATCTTGCGAAACTAGATGGAAATTTTTCAGTCTTAAATGCTTTCAAAGTCCAGCGTCACCACTGTCTCACGTGACTTGCTAACCTGGACCATGACGCGGTCACTAAAGATCGTTTCTGGCTCCTCTCTGCCACAGAGCAACACATCTTTGAGCGCCTGTCGATATTTGGGTATTCGCCATGCGTAGAAAAACGGGTCGAGCAGGAATTTCAAGTAAAGAGGGTTATTGACCACCATGAGATTGACAGTCAGAACTCTTGGAGTGTTAGGGTTTTCGTTGGAATACAAACGGTAGATCCATAACATGGCAAAAGGTTGAGATGTAAAGAACAAGATGACGATCTGGAGAAAATTTACGATGGTAAACTTGCGTCCCACCCCTGTTTGTTTATCATCCATCCCTCTATCGTGTGTGTTCTTGTCCTCTCGAAGACTTTTAGAAGCGGTCATCTTCTTCCTTAATGCGATGTACAGCAGAACGTAAAATATAATAGTGACGTAACTCAAAGTGATGGGATGAAAAATGTTTTCTATCTTTTGCACGATCTCTTCGGTGATGCCCATGACGACAAAGAGACTGAAAATATGGAATATGCATAGATGGCCAACACAAAGATAACCACACGTGATTTTGTTACGCATCTGCCATATGTTAGGGGCGAGACCAACACAATGTACTGTGTAATGGTAAAAGCAAGTACTATCAGAAAGGATGCAGTCATGGCTGCGAGAGCTATCGTTTGGCCCACATTTAAAAGAGGTATACACCTTGCTAGGGAATCAGCATGTCTCAGATACGTCACTTTGAAGCAAGTGGCGTACTTGGGTTCTTGCGAGGCGGTTGTTAAGATATCCACAAAGGCCAGACCGATTAGAAAATATGTAGTGGTAGTGCGGAATATCTTCGACGGATCGAAGAAGAAAACTACTAGTAACAAGCCGTTGGCTAAGACAGTGACAAAGGAAACGATGATAATGTAAATTGCTCATCGAAAGGCAAACTCGAAGAACTCGTCATGTGGATTTACCATGGGCCCCAAAGGCACAGGTTGGACAGTTGGGCACAGCGATGAGTTCCGCTGAAATTCGTCGTAGTACTGCAATTATTCGTCGCAGACCAAGCATCCATTTTCGGTGTTGGGTCGACTCTAAGGCGTAGTACAACTAACTCCAACAAGGAGTGAAACGATAGCGTAACTGATTTCTCCCGCTCTTACAATGACCTACAATTCCATCAAATTCGTTCTGGATTATCCTTGTGGTGCTTTTATGACGGTGACTTGTTAATACATCAAATAATGGGAACGTCTCTGTAGGAAAACTACATTGAAATCCCAAAGATTTCATCTGTTGCATTGTTTACATTGAAATCCCCAAAGATTTCATCTGTTGGCGCAGTTCCCGCTATGAAATAATTACATTAGTGGCTGGAAGTTTGAAGCAGACGTATCAGAATTCGGTAACCTTTAAGAACGCTGCTGTTAGTGTAAACTAAATAACCGTTATGGCAGTTAAGGCATACATTTTGAGGTTATTACATGTAGGCAAGAGAATGTTTTGTTATTGGATGCGGGCATAGTATGCGAAGAGAGAAAGACATTGAAGGGCTGCGAATTGTTGTGCAACTCAGAAACTGGAGAGGTTAAAACGATTGCTTAAGGAAATTTCCCTAACGCTGCTTAATTGCAGTTGTTATTTGAAATAAATATAGTTTTTTCTTTGGTTTTCCTTTAGTACTAGAGGTATTAAAGGTATTTCAGTTCAATTGCCAGTGGGATACATATAAGAATATCAATGGTATCTTTTCCAACTTTAATTTCTAAATTCGATGGAATAAAACAATATGTAATTGTGCGGCAAAAATCTGAAAATTTCCTTGATCATAGACTTTTTTAGCATTTACCATATACAGATTAACATGGCTTATGTTACAATGCACATACAATTTCAAGCTCAATTGAATAACCATTTTCTGAATGAGAAAGGAAAAGAAAGACGCGACGGTCCTTGAATCTTCATATTAGGGAGCTTAAGCAACCACGGCGACGAACGGAGGACGACGACCGGAAGTAGCGAGAACTTCACTGCGCAAGCGCGAACCAAGAATTCCGTCGTCGTCTTATCGTCGACGACTTCAGATGGACCAGTTTCACGTCGTCGTGAACTTCTGAACTTCAAAGCAGTTTTTCTCATCAAAAGGTGCGGCTTTGTTGTCGTTTTTTTGACAGTCTATGGCCGGTTGGAGTTTGTATTCGTTTCTTCGGTTGATTTAAACCTCCCTGTTTAGTTTTCTACACAACTAAAATTCGAAAACCCACTGACTCATTTTCCTTTCTCTGCACAACAGATGTCAAGTCAAGCGGTGAAAGCGACCACGTTAGGTTTAAATTTATTTGAGTATATTTCATGAAAGAGTCCTCTTTATCATTTTTATTGAATGAAAAGGTTTAAATGGCAGTGCAATACATCTCTGCATTCGGTCAAAAGCTGTGTGTATGGAACTGCCGGTTTATTGCTACTAAAAAAATGTGTGTGTTGATGTTCTTCCGTCGAGACGCTTTAAACAGCAAAGAATTCCTCAGATCGGTGTGTCAACAAGAGTTTGAATACCTCTCAGGTTTTGCGAATCTATTTTCGAAATGTTTGATAAAGATCTAGATTTACAGCCATAAAAATCATTCCGACAAAATCACACGGGAAAAAATAGTATTCTTGTGTGAAGCGCGACGACTGATCTGTGCCGATCACTAGCTAACATTAGAGAGCTTAAGCACCAGATGTTCTTGACAACACGAACGGCAGAGAAGCCGCGTAAGACTGGATCGAGGCCTTCGTTCTTGGCGCGAAATAGGAAGGTTAAGCAGTCGACGTTTTTCAGACACGGACTTCTACCCGTGTTAACATGTCTTTGCTAAAAGATGCTAGAGATATGACCTTAATGAGCAAGGGAATAAGTTTCTTTACCCCACTCTCTTGGCAGAATGAATAATTCGACAATTTATTAGGCGATTTGAAATTTACCACTTCATAGTTGTGTAAACAATGCGAACAAACGAGCGAGCATGAAGTTTTCAGTGCATGATCTGGATGCCTAGAGGACCATTTCTCTTTTTCTAAATTCGTTAACCACAGCGAAATTTGTCATTCTTATGTTTGTAGTCGGTTGCTCAAAACCTAGCATAGATGCATATGATATACAATGTGCAGTTACAGAATACAACCGATGCAGAAAGACAATCATCTATCTCATTTTGCACTTTGTTATTGTATCTAAATGTCGCTTAAGTGTCTTAATTATAAATTATCGCTCAAAGTAATTTGTGATAAGCTCAAACCCGGTTTAAAAAAATCTTAGTTCTGCATTTGATGATTCAAGTGGACATGAAATCAAATGACTTAACTCACCCAGACTTGGCGAGAAAATTGTCTGCCATTGTCGAATCCCGTTTAATCTATCGATTAAGCAAAAACCACTTTACGCGCTACGAAAACGTTTTTTAATCACTTAATGAAAAGCAGAAGAGCTTTTTATGGTTTTGAGTCAATAATTTATCTCCTATAAACAAAATAACAGCATATTTTTGTGGCGTCCTACCTTCAACCTGAAAAGTGGCGTTCTGGCGTCTGCGACGTGACCACGCAAACGTCATGACATGCGCAGTATGTACATAGTTCCTCTAATGACTTCCGGTAGGCATTCGTGACCTCGAGAACGTCTGGTGCTTAAGCTCTCTATTGATGAAATTGACAGACTTGCGTCGTTTCCTCGCCAAAGGAAGGAGCGTCAAAGGTAGAACATATCAGGCTAAAGCATGTTGAAAATCAGGCAAGCCTTGGGCAAAATAGGTTTATTTATACCAGCAACACTTAGAACTGAATTTAAATCTCAAATAACTTCCGTAAAATTTATATTTTAAACTTTTATCATGCGTAATTATTGTAAATAAAGCTAAAACTTATTAATTCCTTGGACTTTTGATGTTCAAGAATTGAATAACCTACTCTCGAACTTCCGATATAGGTGAAAATTTGATCCATGACTGAGAAGAAGGTTTTGGAGGTCTCTGAACGATGTCATTTCTTAAACTGACGAAGCGGGAATAAACAAAAATTTCAGACGTCGTCGTCCTTCAGCAACTTCACTGCTTAAGTTTCATTTTCCCGCTAAAAACGACGTCCTCGCTCCAGACCCTCCACGATTGCTTGACTTTGTCGTCGTCCCTTTCGTCGTGGTTGCCTAAGCTCCCTATTATGTCAGCTAAAACTCCATATAATGGGTGATGTCACAAATCGTAAAATGATATACTATCTTTCATTTTTACCCTAAGTTTCTGATATATCCTTTACAACACAATGAAATCCTCTACGATACGAGAAATTTCATGTAAATAGGTCTTAAGCCCTTGCTTTCCCCCTTTTCAAAAATAACCGTTGGAAGTTGGCTAAATTATTCACAAAATTAACGAACATTTAAGAGTAAATGTCAGTAAAGATCAGAGAAATCGCGGACACAGCTCAAAATTCAATTTCGCCCATACTTTGTCCATTGGTAGGCTCTAGTCCCATACATATGACGGCAGTGTCCGTTTGATAAAATTCTCGCCTGTGTAGGAAAGATCTACTTGAAATGGTTCACAATATTTTCTTGAACAAAACCTTTCAAATTGTCATAATTCGTAGCGCTTTCGAGTCAGTTCATCGTAAGTTTTAATTTAGTTTCACACTAATCCTATTCGTCTGATCCTTCTGCAATTGTATGGCAGCACAACCAACTCATCACCTTTCCTTAAAAATAAAACATGATTTTTTTTTACAAGTGCACCTACAGCTGCTCTGAAGTAGATTCGTTGGTACTTCAAACAAACGTGCCAAAAATTCTCGCGGTACGCAATGAAATCGACCAGGAAATCTCCTGAGCCATGTTCAAGGATAGCTTCAACTTTCTACCGTTTTATTTCCCTTGGATCTTTTGTACAACAAGACATTCCTGAAGTAAATCAATCTTCAATATCCGCCATTTTGAAGTAATTAACACTTCACATGTTTGCAGTTAAAAGTTTCCAATGTGAAGCTCCTCTAAATTGTTAAGCGAAGCAAAAACAATGGAATAAGTTAAATATGCACCAGAGAAAAATGTAGAGGTACACGTAACAGAAATGGGTCGAGAAATGTTTACAAAGTCTGTTGTGACTCACCTCTTGACCTCGTCTTTACGTGTTTGGCTAGTTATGACATGTTAGTTTGTTTCGTGCTAAATTCTGCTTTCTCCTTTTCACAAGCGACCTTTGCTAAGTAACTAGCGGCTAAGTACATGAATCGATCCGACTTCTTATTGGTCAAGATGAAACGTTCTTCTTATTCAATTGCGTGACAGATCACTCGTCTGATCTGTCACGCAATTGAATAACAGGCATCATCGAAGCGTTGGGAGAAGTTTGTTAAACTTACCATTCCTTCATTCCCAAGTGACCATTTCTTCAAACAATTCGAACACAACAACTAGTGTTCAAATTCCCCTCGTCGACTCCACGTTAAGAAGTAACCTGTGTCACCCAACCTTCGACTCGAATGTGAAGTACGAATCACATAACACAACTGCTTCATCTTCGAGGCTACAGCACACTAGTTTTTTATTTTCTGATCGACTAGAACGGCGATCGCGAAGCGATTGCCATGTTTACCTTATAAATGAACCGCTGACCAGCCGTTAAGTGAAAACAGTACGGCTCAGTGGCGAGGGGGAGGGTGTGGGGTGGGTGCGGGCAGATTATCAGAAGATTTTTGGGAACATTCGAATATATTCAATAAAGTATCATAATATGCATTACGATTCTCAGTCTTTGGGCAAAAGCATGCTTTTTGTTACAGATCCAAACAACTTTTGTTTTGCTTGGTATTCTTTTTTCTTTTGAAATACATTCGTTCCAAAAAGGATCGGCATCAGTTAATAGATTTATAAACAAATCTTTAGCATGTAAATAAATGTGTTCTGATAATCGAGATAACCATTGAACCTCTTGTATCGCATCAGTGGTAAACTTTCTTGTCTGCTCAACCCAGAGAGCGTGAAGCGGCTCGTGTGTCATACGCGACACACGAGTCACGCGGCTTCTCCATGCTCACAAGATACGCGTGACTTCACTATATTTAAGAAAAATAAGAAACTGTTCGCAGTCTGTATTCCGTTTAACCATTTCATAGGAGTGACGCGAGTCCCTTCGATTAAGTGAGAAAGTCACAAACCGATTCTTTACCTCGTGAGCGTAGTCATAAATCACTCATGAATTGCTCCCTTGGCGCCGAAATTGAAATCGTTTTAGTATACAAAGTTAAAGTGAGTTCCTTTAGATCTCCCGAACTCGTATCGCGTTCGCAACAATTACAAGTACAGGAAGAAATCTCAAAATCTGCTAGATAAGTTTTTTTTTCATGCTTTCTGAGAAGTTAAAGAAATTCGGGAGCTTTCCTACAAAGAAATAAAAATGGTAGGTCACCGACTTAGTTTTTCAGATAATTTACAATAACTGAAAATGAGTGTCTGTTTGTGGACCTTACGTCTTGCCATGGTAGCCGATATGACATTACAAGTACTCTTAAAGTATTGCCCAACAATCTAGTTGCAAAAATGTTTGTAGTTTACCCACACGATTAAAGCTCTTTTCTTGTAACATTTCATCGTTTCACAAACACTACGGCAACGGCGCTTTCCGAGCCTCCTTAAACACCGTTGTTGTCCAACTACACCAGTGTTGTTTTTAACAGAGAACGCTTGCGTCCTATGTATTTTCCCAGTGGTTATTTTGATGTCATTTAGGCCACACCTCATAAACTTCGTGATCTGATATCTCGCGTTGGCAACAATATATTACAATATCTTATGACGATAAGCCCCCACCCACCCTAACCCACACCGTTCTGTTGTCCCTCAGCGGTTGGTCAGCGGTCCGTTTATGAGGTAAACATGGCGATCGCTTCCTGAACACCGTTCTTGTCGATCAGAAAATCAAAATACCAGCATGATATTAACGCGAAGAAGAAGCAGTTCTGTTATTTGATTCGTACTTCACATGTGAGTCGAAGTTTCTTTGGCACAGGTTATTCCTTACGGTGGACTGACGAGGGGAATTTGAATACTAGTTGTTGTGTTTGAATTGTTGGAAGAAATGGTAGCACGGGAATGTAGAAATGGTAAGTTTAACGAATAATTTCACAATTTGCTGCTTGAATAGAAAATAAAGTTAATTTAAATTGCTTTCGCATGTATTTCTGACGGTTTTAGATCTACCTGCTCGATTTGTGTCTGCAGCGCTTCATGTTGACAAATCCCTCAAAATGGCAGTCAAACTTGGAGATTGCCGAAAATTAGGTAAGTTCGCGGAGTTATAAAGTTTTCGCAAAGGTCGGGCCGCAAAGTTTTTTTCTGTAGTTACTTTTTCTATGGCATCTACTTCCTAGCTATGTTAATTGGATTAGTTAAGAACGCCTCACTTTTTCAAATGTTTACCTTGAATTTGATCGGTTTTCGCGTGTGTGAGTTAAGCGAACCGGTAAGGTGTCATTCAAGTCTTCCTGTTTCTTTGATTGAAATGTGATGTTCACGAAAGTCGCCTCGATGGATAAGGTAGAGTTAATATACATGGCTATAGTATTTGTTTTCAGCTGAGTTCCGTAGTTTTTTTTAATTGTCCTTCAAAGTTGTCTCAAATTAAAGTCTTGAAAATGTCACGACAGGCCTTCACTCGAGTAAAATTTCATTTCAGTAAAACTATGAAAAATAAAGAAATGCGATCAAACGGATTGTGGTTTTAGTATAGGCACATGAATGTCTTACCACCCACAAGAAATGAGGGAAATCTGTCCCTCAAGCAAAAGCGACCGGACCGCTTTTACAGAGACACTCTTAATTGCGTGAAAAGAGTGAACCCAATTTTGTTTTTAAACATAGTGACTTTCTAAAGTTGAATGTTATAGTCCCAAAGATTTGCTTTTTGCTTGACCTGCTCAGGTAGGCTACCTATCTTTCGACAAGCAACAATATTATCACGTAATGAGCAACATTTTGACCGCCTCCTGGTTAGCTCAATAGATAGAGCGCTGGACTTTTGTGCGGGAGGTTGAGGGTTCGAGCCCCGGCCGGACCAACACTCAAGGTCTTAAAATAATTGAGAAGAATATGTTACCTTTCTATAACAACAAGAAATGGTTTAGATATTCTAGTCTTCTCGGATAGGGACGAATAATTGGAGGTCCCGTCTCCTGCAGGGTTAGGGGTTGGAGACGTTAATTTCCCACGCACGAGATGACTGTGTGATGGATGTCCTCCCCTGGGGTGGGATGGGTGGGTTTGTTTGAGCTTAAACATCGTAGGGGACCCCTGTCCTATTGTTTCTGCTCCAGTACTTGGTACAAATCCTCAAATAACAAAACAAAAAAAAACAAAAAAAAAACAAACATATACATGCATCAGGAGTTCCAGACTTCCTTTTGAATCGCACGGCATTGCGGGCCCGCGGGCTAAAAAAAAGGGGTATCAACTTGCAGCTTCGCCACATTCGAATACATACAGTGACTTGGATTCAGTGACTTTTTACGCAGGAATGCCCTTTTTCTGAGCCGAATTATAAGTGAAGGAGTATAGGAAAACCAAATCAAAGGTATTTTAAAGGTGAGCTGATTTTTCATTCCTTTTTGGCAGCGTCATTCTAACAATTTTAGTGTTAGAGTGTAGTCGATTTGAGAAGCTACGAGTATGATTTTTGCTTATTTCCTTACTTACGTTGTACTTCTTTTGTTCTAATACAGATACTTTGTCGATAGGATTTGGCCACCGAAACTGTGTTTTTTTTCAAGCCATAGAGTAAAATGTGTAATGCACGAGAAAAGCCATACTCCCACCATAGGGGGAATTGGAAATTCCAATTAGGGAGGGACTTTGCTGCAAGTTTTTTAAGGAACTGAGAACAGTATAATTAATGTTAGAAGCAACTTTTCGTAATTAGCAACTTTAAGAACATTTTTTACTTTTGAAATTGCATATCAAGGATCAAACAAAGCTATGAATATACAATAATACATGCAATAACTATAATATGCAGGTTATATGGAGATATGACTAGCTGTTTACCAAATTTTCTCAGTCTGATGAATTT
>NC_142523.1:21571619-21639119 GCF_964205215.1 Stylophora pistillata
ACGGCTGTACCACCTTATTCCACCAAAGCGCGCCGATTGCCACGTTTATGAGTTGCGCAACAAAAACCATGTATCACTCTTTAAATGCCGGACCGAAAGATTTAAAAAATCTTTCTTTCCAACAATGGCGTCTAACGCCCAGTTCTTGTAGTCAAGCAAACCTAAGCGTTTTTCATTGGTATGTAACTGCCGATTCTTGTAATTCCCAGTCCCTTTAGACTCTTAATTTTAAAGTCAAATGTAAGATTTTCGTATTTTTTAAATATTTAAAGCATATTTGTAAATTCACATGTATTTCACCGCTTGGGTGCCATTTTTGAATACTTTTAATAAACCTTCTATCATCATCATCATCATCACCATGGAAACCTGCGAAAAGTCCTAACTTTACCAGCAGTGTAGAAGCTTTCATAGTGGGCTAGCGCTGGAGTGAAAATTATTAGGTCAACTTAGTTTTGAACAAAAACGTAGATATTTCAGATAAGGGCGGGTAGGGGTCATGTTGTCTCTTTCAAATTACCCTATTTGTCAATAATCATAATCGATGATCAATTAATTAATTATTAACTCGGCTCCCAACTTGGTTCCCAACTCGAAAGACAGGTATCCTCTTTTAACTTCAAATGTACTTTTCGACATGCGATCAATTGTTCACGGTCAAGTTAGTTGAAACTTCACTATGACGGCCGCAGCAAATCTCGAAAATAAGCAAACTTCAAACAAGGGTTACTGCAAAACTAAACATCCAAAAAAATTGAAAGTATGTCTGAGAACGTCTATCCTTAAACTGTATCTGCAACAAGCGTTTTTGGCAGTTGTTTTAGCGTACCATAGAGCTATTGAAAAACAGGCGCAGGGAGTCATCGAGGAAAAAATTCATAATATATTTATAGCGACAACATATCTGCTTTTCATGCCATCAACGAATTTTTCAAGGTCCTAACTATAATGTTATTGCAAAGGAAAATTCACAGATAATTTTTGACTTACGCTGGCAAGCCATGAATATGACAGAATTTCGATATTTTGAATAACGAAATTTGGGTCGATCCGCACTCGACCGATTTTAATTACTCTCAAAAAAGCAAAAAAAAAAAGATTAGAATAAACTAACCCTGTTTTGGTTACTTTGGTACAAGGGTCTATCGTTGTGGCTATTGATGTGCTATTGATGTGCTCAACCTCCTCCCCAGTAGTTGCAGCTGCCCCACTCTGCCAACGGCCACCCCACAAGACCTACATGAAAATTACACTTACTGATGTACACAGAATGCTATCCAGCAGATATAAATTTGGACACAGAAAAATTTCACGATTTGAACAAAACCAAATTGTATTCATGTAAAAGAATTCATATGCAAGCAAAATTGGACATAATCATACCAGTACTTGACAAGACCAATCATGAGCTTTTGCATGCATAACTGACAATGCAAGACTCATTTTCTTGGAAGTTGCCAGATCATTCTTTTTTAACCAGGGCCAGTACTTGCAGATGACATCGTACCAGAAGAACTCCACATTCTTGGGAACGTAGTAGTTCACTTGGAGATAATGGGCACATCCATAAACTTCTCCATACATCATGTTGATGGCATGTTGTGCCAAACCATGCCTACATCCAGCAATCTCCAGACCACACTCACTCAGATTCTTCTGTTTTTTGACAGTATTTCCTGCTGCTCACCAGTTTGACTCTCCACACTTTCCCTGCTCATCTGATTTCTGGATTAAAAATAATGTACATCCAAGTGTACAGTGTATAGATATCTGATGCTTGTTGAAAAATCAACAAGTTGTAACTTAGTAACATATGTCTAAACATCCTATTGCTTAATAGGAATGCCTGCCAGTGTTTTAATAGCAAAAGGTAGGTTTCAAGAGATTTGGTCCAATAATATTGCTACATGATACTACCTTTAAGTTAGCATTAATTGCTCTGTGAGTAGAGTATCAGAGATATTGACAAGTCTTTGCCTTACAATAATGGATGCTGAATCAAACCATCGAATTTTTTTCAAATGACAATTAATGACTATAATTTCCACATGTAAACTACAATATCTTTGATTGTACCTTGTGTTAAGTTTTATGACAAAACATTGTCCATAAGAAACCAAAATTAACATTGCATGTACCTTTTTAAATCTAGTAGATGCTTAATGATTACACATGTTCACAGCTCTTACCCTTTGCTTTGAACCTTGATAGACCTTATGAATGTGACTATCAACTTTCTCATTTGAGACCACAAAGGTTTCTCCATAGTAACACACTCTTTTCCTTCTGAATACAAATGTAAATAGGTATTCTTTAATAACCTAATACATATAACCAAGTCTTCTACATGCACTCCGGTGTAAAGATGAGTGTATGATAGTGGTACAGGCTCTTCTTATGTCCAAACTTACCAAGCTTCTTCAGTAGTGTTACCTAATGGTACTTTAGAATCATTTTGAATTTGGATTAGTATTGATCCCTCAAAAAAATACTGTTCAGAGATCAATTATGAAGAAAGTTAGCATGATTTACAACTTGAGGATGATGGTAATACTGAAACCTTACTGGTAATGATGATTTCATTGCACAACTCCAAATGATGTTGATTGTACAATGAGCCAACTACCCAAATATTGCAGTTGATAAACAATAAAACTCATTAATCTAAGCAGAAACAAATTGTCTTTGAGTTTCAAATTAATATCTGTAACTTACATCCCTGCAGATTTAAAACGGTAAAGTTTCATGTTCCCATCAACATGAACAGAGTGCTGATGTTGGCTACATGATGGGCATTCCATCCAGTCAATGCACCGCAGTTTATCAAGTTCAAATTGACAATATTTCCACTCCTTAAATGACACTCTGAAGGCTGTGGCATTAACAGTTGCAACCTGTAAACAGTAAACAAATATCCATGTTTTCTCTGTTGCATCATACTACAGTAAAATAGGTGATAAAGTTAAGTTTGATTAAGACTTCTTTGGCTCAATGACTCTCCACATCAACAGGGCTATTATTTGTTTATGGATATGAAAATTTTAGCAATGATTGTGCAACCTATCAATATTCAGAGGTCTTATAAAATAAATGATGCTCACATAGGTTGTGCTCTTTGGGATTCTAACTTGAAGATTTGTTTATAGCATTAGTAGTGCTAATTAATATAATTTAAAAGTGATAATATTTTCCACAATCTGTTCTCCTCTTTACAAAACTTCCAAACCAGAATTAGATGTTGAAGGGCAGTGTCCTCTGATAAAAATACTCACACGTCCTTTCCGCTTTGAAAAGAGCTCAAGTGACTTGAGAAATGCACCTTCAGACACTCCAGGGAGCTGCTTCTGAAGAATGTCCCAGAATAAGAAAAGCTCCTTATCAAAGACATAAGTCATATCTTTGATACTTCCTGGCCAAAAGCCAGACTGGAGGATGACAAGTGGTTCTGAGGTGCAAAGCATTTTCCCACACTGGAGGCACTTATATCTTCTATGCTTTACATCAGACCAACCTGAAATTTTGAAATATATGTACTGTACAATTATAAAGTCTGTTAAGAAGGGCAAACTGGTTATTGCACATTGTATTACCAACAAAGTCAATGTACAAATATTTCTTTAAATTCCATACAATTAATCTTACAGGAATGTCTCACGAAAATCCATATTAGTCAATACCTTGAAGGGAGACCAAAATGCAGTGAGTATTAGGTAGAATAATGTCTGTTTCACAGTTTCTGCCACATGTAGTGCAACAAAGGTCTCTAAGAGGTAGAGTTTTGGCTAGAAAAGAAGGAAAGAAAATCCACCACACTTAGTGTGTATATACACATATATAAATATATGTTTATATATACATAGATTACATATCTATGCATATATGTGTATGTATATATGTGTGCATGTATAATGTATATATAATTATGTATTTAACTGCAGACACTCTGGACTTACTGTTTCGGCCTTGTGGGCCTCATCAATGCAGTGCTGATGCTAGGATGGGGGAAAACCGATATGGTTACCCCAAACGATCCCACATTTGTGGTATTGTCTGAGCCATGCCAGAGTGCTCAAACTAGGAAAGCCTAGTGAGCTATGCGCAATGCTAGTGGCAATGACTCACCCCACAGTGCTCAATTTGTATGCCAAAAGAGCTATATCTAACTACAGACATTATGTATTTATATATATACATATACACACACACATATATACATACATATATACATACATTGAGATAGAGAAAATTCTAAGAGACTATACTATCATCCCTACAAGGCTGTTTACCCACTCATCAGGGGATTTTGTTACAAAATCCTCTGATGATCGAGTAAGTAAGCACATAACAGGCTTGTAGGGATGAAGTATAATCTCTCTTTTTTCCCATCTCAATATACATCACACTCTATTTCTATGTATCAAGCAATGTATAATGGAAAAATCAATGAGGAATTTCTTGATCCTACGAATATACAAATACATTGTAAACAACTGAAAGATTACCAACTATTTCCCATTGTCTACTACTGCTCCATGTCGTTGTTGCAGGTATTGGGAAATAGTGCCCATTAACTATGGCATCCCTATCATGAAATGGCCAGCATTCATGAACTTGCTGGTCACATTCAGAGCACAAGTGTCGCATGGTGGAACGCATGTCACATCTCACAACTGCAGCTTTATCTAAGCATCTGCTGCACATGATATTTTCAGGAACAGCATAAGTGGCTTCCAGTAACTCTTTAAATATTGTTGACTGTTGCTCTTCCCAGCTTTCAGTCTAGAGTGTCTGCCTTTCTGCCCAATTTTGTCTTTTTGGTGGGTTGCTTTCTTGCAATCTCTGCAAAAGCTCCTGTGCCTCCAACAGGATTTCTTTCATTTCTCCTTTACCAAAATGACAAAAACATGTTCATGTTGTAGTAACAGCTCAGGAAATACAATCAACAAGGACAATGATTATGACAACAAAATAGAAAGTGTAAAATCACATTGTTACACCTAGAACTAAAAGAAGCTTTAACCCTTTATACCATAACACCAGTATGCAAACTCTCCATACTATGCTCTTTACATTTCCTAAGGTGCTGTCAAGGAGAATTGTTGCACAATAAAGAGCCTCTTGAGTTGATGATCATTTCCTTTATTCTTGTGACCTAGATGTGTGTTCTAGGGATGATAGTTTAATGAGAAATTAGGTGCTAATCACTCTTAGAGGTTAAAGGGTTAAGCCATAAGCACCGGACATCCCTGTTCAAGGAAATGTATGATTAGTTCATCAGGTTTTTAGCAATGAAATTTCTTCACCCTCCAACCAACTTAAGGAGGTTTAAATTCCTCTTGCCTTGCCACAACAACTCTGACCTTTTATAACTAAAGTAATGTGGGACTGAGTGACTCTACTGTATTTATTTTCTATCCTAGACCTATACTAATGAGCCACCACGTAAATAATCTGACATTATCCCTTCCCACCCTTACATCAGTATACATGTTCTCCTTACTGTCCCCTATACATTCCCATAGAGGCTGATGTTCTCCTTACTGTCCCCTATACATTCCCATAGAGGCTGATGAGGAGACACTATTTCATAATCCACAGCTTCCCACCAGTTGGTGACCATTTCCTTTATTCTAATTACCTTCATGTGCGAATTGGGCGTGATATTGTAAGGAGAAATTAGATGCTAGCTAGTCACTCTTAGTGGGTTAAAAGGTTAGTTAAATTACTCCACAAGTAACTCCGCTACAGAAGCGCACATTAACATCAACCTCGATATTGATGATTACAAACCTCCTACTGTACTGGATGCGCGCGTGGTTTGATCCGCACTTTCATGTCCATAACTTGCACTCGCATTCTCTGAAAGGTCTTCAGATAAAGAAGAAACACGATCGACTCAGAGCTAACAAGTTATCTTGAGTGGAGAAAAAGTTGATGTGGCATGTTCATTAATGAAAGCTGAAGAGATGATTCACCGGAAGATACGCTTACCATCACGTTCATGAGGAACTGAGGTTTCAAGGATAGAATTTGTATTTTTTCGTCTTCTTTTCGACTGACCAGAGTATGTTCCCTTATTATTACGAAGTCCTGAAACGGGGTCACTAGCAAATTCATGCTGTCGAGCTTTCCGCTGTTTCTTCTTTGACAAACCCAACAATTCTTTCCCTTTACTGAGAAGCTCGGACATTGAGGGCAGCTTTCTCTTTCGGTTTTCCCCTGGGAATAATTAAACGAGAGTAAGACTGAGGAAGACAAGCAGTATGCAGACTGTCGAAACGTCGCGATTCACATCAAAAGTGACAACATCGTGAGACAAACGATAATACTTTATCATTAATGAGACTACAGCTTACAAAGGGTCGAGGAAAAGATTGATTCTAAATTAGTAAAGTAAGAGTTACGGTAGCGATTGAAGTAAAGACTTTCACAAAATAATCGATCACAACTGAAAGCACCTTCTTACGCCATCTTGGATGCTGTAAGAGTGTGGAACTGAAGCCTCCTCTTCATTTTAAAGCGTCAAGAACGCATGTCATGAGATTACCATAATCATTAATTTGGTGCCAATTAAGAAGTAACGATTATCATTATTTCGGTCTCGAGATCATGTTGTTGAGGGAGACATTTGCTTGAGACAGAAAAATTGGTCCAGCTCCTGCGCAGTTTGAATAAGCGGGCTCTGGGGCTGAACAAAGAAGACAAAACAAAGTGGCGGCTGAAAAGCTCACTCGCCCCATGGAAGGTTTATATCGCGGAATAGAAAGCCACATTCGTCTCAAAGCCGAGAAGATACTTCCCAAAAAACCGGAAAAAGTAGATCAGGAGAAAATGTATCCAATTCAGGTAAGTACGGAGATTGCTTTGTTGATTTTTCCTCGTAACGTAATACATGTGGTTTAAAACCACACTTCTTTTGAATAATTTTAACTTCTTCCGAAGGAAATAAGTTCCTTAAGAGATAAAGGATTTTACAAATTTCATAGTTTTCAGTTTAACATGAAATGATAGCATAGTCGACCGTAGCCCATCTTTCTTGCCACTATGTAGGTAATTGTAACAGTACTGAGCTGATAATGGGGACCTTAAGCATCGATGACTATGGGTGTCACGGACGTTCGATCGTTTGCAGGAGGGGGAACGTGGGAACGACGTTGTCGCCAACAGAGTTCGTTACATGACTGCGTTGAGCAAAACAATTACGCTAATTTACAGACGTTGTCGGTCGACCGTGACAATGTAAACACATCCTTGGCGTGCTCTCGATCTTGTCGATGTCCAGTTTAAAAGAAGCTCGAGAAATGCTTTCTCTAGCATGGAGTCATCATTTTATTTCCAAAGAAGAATTTTTATTATTGTGTGACGCTAGTGTCTCCAAAAATCCATCATTTCCTCACGCCGACTACGATCGTTTTGATCTCGATTCTATGGACGAAGCAGAGTGTTTTCAGGAGTTTCGAGTAAGAAAAATGGACATTGTTAGACTTGCAGATGCCCTTGGATTACCTGCGAGACTGTGCTGCCACCAACGAACTAAGGCCAACCGCAGAGGGACTGTTGCTAAAAAGGTTTGCATACCCATGTCGTTTGGGTGACACGATCCACAGATTTGGACGAAATTAATTGCTAATAACAGGACAGACAAATACAAAACTAATATCAATTTGCTTTATATGTACTTACAAGTTTTTAAAAATAACATGATAACTGTGGGGACTGTGGTTGTCTAATCACTTAATCTTCTGTACCAAAATAAAAATAAGGGCTTGTGTTATAAATGCTCATTACACTGTATGGCAAAGTTCATAGAGTTTTTAATCAAAATTTTGTTTCAAAGTAATGTGCCCAGTTTTATATTATAGCAAGTCATGTAAATTTTAAAGTTCTATACATGGCATTAATTTCTGATCAGTAATATACCTTTTGAGGATAAGTAATTACAATGTATATGCTGGTATGAATAAATTGTGTCATCAAAAAATTATATAATTAAAAATGTAATACAGAAAGCATGAAGACATCACAAGTAATAAAAAATATGTTAAGCATAAAAAATATGTAAGCAGTCAATTCCATCACACTAACAGACTCCAACTGAAGTAGATGGTGATTCTTTTGATCAATGAAGTTAATATGTACCGGTCTGTTGCTTTGGTTGGGGCCGATACAATCATAGTTTAAAAAAAATGTTTTCAAAGAGTAGCTCAAAAGATATCCAACAATGTTACAAAAAATAAAGGCATGAAATATATGTTTCATGGTATAATATTGTAAATCTTCACATAAGTGGTGCTCAGGGTACTTATTCAAATTTTGAGTTAAAACAGTAGGGTGCTTATTCAAGAGGGATCCTTTTCAGTTCACTTTAAACATGTTCACAAGCTGAATTGAAAGCGAGTATTAATGTTCAAATCTGGGCCAGGGAAGGGGGCAGGGTGCTTATTTCAAATTTTCGTGGATAGGAGAGTGCTCATATTTGAGGATTTACACTTCTTTTTTCAATTTTTCTTTTCTAACATTGCCATAAGCATCTTATACTGCTCTTGTTGCTGTTGAGCCATGTAGGTTTGAATTTGTAGCAACTGCTGCTGTTGTTGTTACTGGAACTGTTGTTGTTGTTGTTGTTGTTGCTGCTGCTGCTGCTGCTGTTGTAACAGCAGTTGCATCAGGCTGTTATGCTGCTTGTCAAGCAATAGGCCCTTTGCAGCTAGTTGGTCACGTGCCTAGCAACGCCGAATTGGAGAGCAAGCTTTTCTGCAAAACAAATCGAATGAGTCTCATGAGCGTCCTGCGTGTGCATATCTGAAAGGCAGTTATTTTGAATTCAAGCGTGAAATACCCTTCCATCTCTCAAAATCCAATACGCTTAGCATATAATTATAGCATTTAGCACATCTTCGAATCGGAAAAGTCAATATTCAGCTGGGATCGCGGCAAAAATATCAGCGTCAAGTCGACCACGAGTTACAGACATGGCCTCTCCTTCAGGTATGTAGACTACAGATCTTGTCTTCTTGCTGCACTTTGATAGCGACGTGTGGACGATTAATAGAAGTAGAGAAAAAGAAAATACGTTAATTCACTACACGTAAAAGTTTAGGAGCTGTTTACTACCGATAAACATAGAATTTTGGCCATGGATTTCCCCTGAAACTATGATGATAGAACCAACAAAGTTGTTTAATTCACCACTAGAAGTACAGAGATATTACTCGCCCAATTTAATGATCGTATGAATTTGAAGATTTTTACCAAATCGTTAGACTTATGTTGCTCATGTTCTTGTTTTATTGCTTTTTTTAGCTGAAGAGAGCCAAGATCTTTCAATATTTCCCTCGCTGACCTTCGATGATGTCGGCCAATATGCAAAAAAAATGTCTGGATGCACTAGCACAGCGAAGGCATACAAGTTTATGGCAGAACCTGGATATCTACACGAGATTAAAGGTCAGTAATAAAATCGAGTATTTCTTATTTGTTTTTCTCAATCAGAATCTTATATTTATGTTTTAATGTTTTAGTGATACGGGCCAACGACGCGGTGAAAATTGCATCGAAATGTTTTCGTTCGATGAAGAAGAACGAGCCACCTCATTCCTTGGAAGTTTCTTCAAGCATGGCTAATAATTCTTTGTCTGGAAGGTGCTCTTGTGTGGCTGGATCAGGAGGGTATTGCCATCATGTTATAGGGCTTCTCTATTATCTGGCTTTACTTAAACAACTGGGGCATCGAACTCTGCCAGATGATCTAACATGCACCAGCATGAAGCAGCGCTGGAGTGTGCCTAGGGGGAAAAAAATTGAAGCAAAGCAAATTCAAAATGTACTTGTGAAGAAGCCTCAGCTAGGCGCATCCTTCAACAAATACATCAAAAGCAACCTGTACTCCCCATCACCAATATATGGAACAATGACTAAAGAGCATTTTAACAGTCTACAGCCAAAGCCTCTGTTTGTAACCATTGTTCCTTCTGAGCAGGACCTGAGATCTGTTTCATTTGTCCCAAGCAAATTTGGAAATGTCCCCAAAGGGTGTTTGATTTCTTATCAACAAAAAATGTCTGCAGACTATTTAGTAAATGATTTTACCAGCACTGCATTTCCAGATTTACCACTTGAGAGTGCAAATGATAGATTTCAAAATAATGTGTCTGTGTGCCTGGAGGCAAACCAGCAAGCCCTATTTGACTCTCTTTCTGTCACAAGTGAGATTTCTCTCAGGGTACAAGAAGAAACAATTACTCAAAGTTTAAGCGAGACTTGGCGTCTTTTGCGAAAGAAGCGGATAACAGCAAGCAAGTTTGGTACAGTTGCCCGGCGAGTTTCAAATTTTGAAAACCTTGTAAGTCAGCTGAACCCGGCAAGATTTGTTCAAACTCCAGCAATGAAGAGGGGTGTAGAACTTGAACCCCATGCAGCAACAGTCTATGCTAATGTAGCAAAAAATGGCAGAGTGAATTTATTCCCATCAGGATTAATTATAAATCCTAAATGCCCATGGTTAGGCTGCAGCCCTGACCGGAAAGTTTATGATTTGGATGCCCTTGGTAGTGACCAGAACCCCTTTGGTTTACTGGAGGTTAAAGTTGTTAGGGAGGGGGCAACCTCATTTGATGATGTGAGATATCTTACCAAGGATAATACTAACCAGTATTCTTTAAAGAAGAGTGACATTTATTATTACCAAGTCCAGTGCCAGTTGGGCCTCACTGGTCTAGACTGGTGCGATTTTTTCAGTTACATGAATGATGACATGTTTGTCTGCACAAGAATCCTTTTTGATCCCATTTTTTTCCAAGGGGCTAAAGATAAGGTGGACATTTTTTTTTTCAATTACTATCTAAGCTGATTTGCCTCTAGTCTTTGCTTACTCTCAAGACTGTATTTGTTATGAAAAGATTTAGCTTCAATATTCTTTTAACCCATTCTATATTTGCTCTAATTTGTGTACAACTATATTAGATTTAAAAACTTTTCTAAAATTGGTGCCAACCAGATAATGTCAGGATGAGGGATGAGGTGATGTTGACCCATGGAATGCATGGAGCATTTTTTTGCAGAAACAGAAATGTGACCTAACTTTCTTGTTAGTATTTTTTAGCTCTTTTAGCCAAGGTTTTGTTATTTACTTGCATCATCATACTCAAATTCAAGAATTAAATATATGTGGTAATCCCCCAATTAACCAAACTTAAAAGAAAAACACCAAAAATGTCCAATATTATGTTTAAAGAGCAATTGATTCAGAAATACTATATCCAGTAACAGTTGACACCTTATAATAACAATTAAAATTTACCAAGACTCATTATGACTACTTACACTTTTTGTAATAGTTTAAATATTTAATCCTTCTGAATGATCTTCTAATCCAAATGAGTGCACTACATTGTAATGTTGTCACTTTGATAAGATTAAGGGACCTTGAAAATTTGTTAGAAGACAGGCTATAGAATAGAGCTGGTTAACTGAACCTAAAGTTGAAAGAGGAACATCGGAATCCAAAAAGTGATACTCCTTAACCCTTCTGATGGCACGTTCTACATGTATTCTAAGGCTTGCAATAGTTTTGGTTTTTTGCACATCTTGAGTTGAAAACTGCCCTTGATTTTCCAGAAAAGGAGGGATGTTTAACTCAACATTATACTCCTGTAGCATGTTACCTATATCAAACCCCTTATCTGCCATCACTGAGTCTCCTGCTTCTAAGAGGTCTAAAATACCACTACATCTTGTGATTTCCCTGTCGCTAATCCCTCCAGTGTATAAAGTGGAAACAAAACATATTGCTCCATGAGGGGTGATTCCAATAAGACCTTTCAAAGTTGTGTTGCTCTTATAGGATGAGTACAGCTGTGACTGTAACAACAGGGATGTGGGTGTTTGCACAAAAATCTCTGTGCAGTCTAAAATCACTCTGGTGCTAGGATAGAGTTCTCTGAAACCCTCAGGCATGCATCTATCTACATCTGCCCTCGAGGGCCAAATGATTTGACTTCCAAGAAAAAAATACAAAAAATTGGACCAGGTTACCAATTTTCTAGAGACTGATGATATATGAATTGCAAACCTATCAGCAAGATCTTGCTCAAATAATCCAAGTTTAAGCCGAACAAGAAACATAAACATTTCATCTATTAGAAGCATATTTCTGGAGGCTGGTCTGTTTTCTCTCTCTCCAGAGGCATAACAGTAGGTCATTAGTTCAGCACTGGGTTTAATAAAATTAAAAAAAAGCTTAATATGTTCATTTGTGGGAAAGCCAGTGTAAAATTTTATACTCTCGTTGTCTGGACCAAATCTCTCCAGACCAAATTTACTTAATGTTGCTTTAGCCTTGACATTTCTTAGCTCTTCTTTAGCTGCAGCTGCTTCCTTTCTGCTCGCCTCAAGCTCTCCATGCATGGCCAGAAGCTGAGCCTTCAGAGACTGCACCTCTGTTTCCACACTTTCCCTGCTTTGCATTGCTTCACTTTCCACTCCATCAGTGTCACTATCATCTGTTTGAGTATCTCTGCAAAGAAAGCCAAAAAATTTAATATACTCATATAGTTTACATAATTTTAAATTTTAAAACAATTACATCCTTCTAGAAATTGAAGAACCTGAGGTCTGTATATATACTTTTTAACCATACATCCCTTCTACAAGGTTTCACAAATGCTTTCAATAGCAGTTAATATTTATCCAAAACTGATACAGTATTTAAAAATAAGAAAGAAGCATTCTAGTCTAGACTTATCATTGTAACCTCATAAACTCAACGATGCATTAAAACATAACCAAAGAATATATTACCTGTCGACATGTCGAATAATCTTTCTTCGTGCTTTGAAGGAGGAATTCCAGTTAAAATTCGATGGAACAGCACCTCTTTTCAGTCGCTGGCTACCAGACTTGGTGGGGGGAAGGTAATCTTCCTTGGTAAAGTGCCTTGAGCATACTCTCGTACTAGTTGTTATCTAAATGGGAAAATTTATAAGCCATTAGACACAAGTTGACCGAACAAATCCTTGCCAAATGCTTTGAAAATCGAAATGTCTCTATAAAATACCTTGAAGTCAGGACCTTCGTCTCTTCGGATTTTCACCAGCCATTCCTTCTTCAACTTTTCATCCTTGGTACGACCGGGAATGCGATGGAAACGCAAATCTTCGTGGTACCTTGAATCCCCATTACATAGGGGAACACAGCAATGGTATGCAGAATTTTTTCTGCCCGTAATGGATTGTTCAACTGACTCGTCCATATCGATATCTACAACAATGAAAACAACGCTTGTTGGTTCCGACACCATAGTCTTGAGGGGAATAAGCAGCCAAAATTCTATGTTTTTCAAAAGTAAACAGCTTCTAAACCCTAAGGCGTAGTGAATTACTGTATTTTCTTTCTTTTTACTTGTATTAATCGTCCAAACGTCGCTATCAAAGTGCAGGAAGAAGACAAGATCTATTCTACATACCTGGAGGAGAAGCCATGTTTGTAACTCGTAGTCGACTTGACGCTGATATTCTTGCCGCGATCCCAGTTAATATTAACCTTTCCGATTTGAAGATGTGCTAAAAGCTATATTTATATGCTAAACTTACTGGATTTTGAGAGATGGAATGGTATTTACCGCTTGAATTCAAAATAACCGCCTTTCAGATATACATACGCGTGATGCTCAAGACACTCATTCGATTTGTCGTCGCAGAAGAGCTTGCTCTCCAATTCGGCGTTGCTAGGCACGTGACCTCCTAGCTGCAAAGGGCCTATTGCTGCCTCTCAGTCTCTTTCTCCAACTGCACCGATCTTATTTCTATGTCTCTCTCTTTTAGCCTGTTCTCTTCAGTTGCCTGCTCCCTCAAATAGGCCACCATTTCAGTTCCATTGGATTGCCTCTTTTTGGCCTTGTTTTGATTTTCACCATCCCCATCTGAAAGTGACCATTTCTTCATTTCACTCAATGACTCCATGGCTTTGAGCCTGATATCCTTAGCTTGCTCTTGTTCTTTCTGTTATTTCTCTCTTGTGTTTTCATCCTCCTCGTCTCTTGACTGATCACAGGCCTCAGCTCTCTCTATGATTTCTTTGAGTAGCCTGTCCAGCTTGGTTGGCTCAGGACTGATGCCACTGGCTTTTAACTATTGTGAAGTCTTTTTTTTCTTTTATTTTTCCACCAGGACCATATAATGATCTCTTACAGACCTCTTGTTAACTTTAAACTCCGCTCTTTTGTTGAGAATGTTGGCAATTTTCTCCCATGCATGTGCTCTGCCCACAGTCTTCTCTTTAGCCCTGTATGGCTCAGCCTGCAAGACTTCATGGCACAGGAGAATGTCTTTCTGTTCACTCCATTCCATTTTACCACTGTTTTAAACAATGCATGAAATTTCAGCCTTTAAAAGATACCTTATATGAGTATCCAGTTAGCTTACATGAACGTCATGCCCAGTTGATCTGATATGATTAAAAAATGCAGTGTTAAACTTCTCTGTAGCATATGTAAATAAAAGTCCCCCCAATTATACATTACTTCCAGTTTTCGAGCGTACACCCTATTTTTGGTAAAAATTTATATTTTTCATTCCCAAGCTGAAAATCCTTTGTTTCCCAGCGATTTTAGGCTAATTTAAATGTTCTATACAGAGGATAGTAGTACATCAGTAAAGTAATTAATATGAATTCTACCAGTCAGCCAACAAATGGCATGGCCGGTATATAACCACCACAGTTGCAAACTGTCTTGAATTCTCCCAACCAACCTCGTGTTTAGATGAGGCTATATAAACACAGAAAAAGTGCTCTATTACTTAAGCTTAAATAATATGCTTTACGTGTAAGAGTAAGTTTAATAGCTGCAACACACATTTTATTTTCAAACCAGTTTGGGCGATATCACGGCTTCCTATATTCTTTAATTTCCGCCAATCTCAGATAGTCCTTTAAGAAAGATTACTAGAGAAAAAAGTGTGTACATTCGTATAGCTAGATGTCGCACTTTGAGCTGGGCCGGACAAAAAAGATAAAATAGGAACTGCCGACTGCTTGTTGCACAACACTAACGGACGACTTTTGATATTTATCTGTTGTAGCGAAGTTAACTTTAACCTAAGGCTAAGAATTTTTTTCTCAAAGTACGCATTACGCTAAGTTACTCGCAAGACTTCAGAGATTTTCGTCCAAAAAAAAATTAAGCTGCATGACAACTAACCTCGAGGATCTGCTTCGACCAGCGTAATTCTCTCCTTCACCGGGAACTTGCAAGCTTGACATGACAACAAGTACAACAGCCGACAAAATTTAATGTGGTTATCGGAGTGAATGACATCAAATCATCTTCGAAGTACGGCAATTTTAATCTCAAATCCACCTGTATTTCTGCGTTTTCTCCAGGACGTCAAACTAAGTGATCCTGTGTTGTTGACGTGACCTTTCATTAGGGACGGATGGTGTATCCATAGCAACCGCTAACGACAGCTGAAAAATCACTTCTGGCAAACGTCCGTGACACCCAAAGTCATTGATGCTTTAGGTCCCTATTTAGCAAGTTAACCTAAAAGGGAATTTTCATCGCCACAAATACTCATGGTTTAACTGGGATCCTTCTGAAAAATCTTAAATAATTTTATTTCAGGAACTTTTTGTTTGTGAGCATTTCAAGTAAGTACTAAAAATTACCGTAAGCTATACTGTCAAAGTGAATCATAATAGTCCTAAGATATGGATAATATTCTTTGCAGATTGTTGACTGAGAAAAAATAGAAAATAAAGTGAAAATTGACTTCATTGGATATTCAAGTGATTTTGATGAATGGAGAGTTGGAGATGCCTTACTTGACAGAGAAAAAAGTAGTCTTAATCGCTTGGTACCATGATTCATACCAAGTGAAGATTCCTTGTCTGACAGGGCTTCAGCTTTATTCCACCGCCTCGGCCACGAAATAAAGTTTAGTCTATTTTCAACCAAAAGGGAGTCACCGGAGGTTCAGACTGAGATGCAGATTGACATGGATATCTATAAAACATATTTAAAAAATATTGGATTTGTAAAAAAGTCAAGAGGATGGGAAGTACATTGCGTTGACGATAACTCATTTATGCGATCTGCTTGGTAGTAGGTGGTTTTAGAGAACTCAAAATGTAAATGGAGACTTTGTTATGTCATTCTTGTAACTGTAAGATTTTGGCTGCATGAAAAAAAGCCTGTGAAAGAGTTTGTTTATGTTGGCGATACTCTTGTAGAAAGCCACACTAAAAGTGACTTGCAAGTCATTTTTACATTGATGACATGTAGTCGTTGGCCAATATTGGTACCATCCACAGAAAGTTTAACTTGAATGTTATGATTTTCTTTGAAAGCGGCACTAGAAGGACTATTTTTCTTAAGAGTCTGCAACCTTACTTTTAGTCATTCCTTGATGCTCTGCTGAATCCCACAAGTATCATTTGGAGTACTTGACAGATTCCATTTACTATTTAAAGCCTTTACGTCTCCTTGACTTTCCATGACCGAGGTAGTTCCTTGCAAATCATAGAAAGTTCATGGTATACTTCATTTGATATATTAAATCTTTCCTTTGTGTACAGCGGTAAATTTATGTCATCAATCTCTTCATCAGTCTCGGCTCGAGATGAGTATTGAATGTTATTGTTATCAACCAGTGTGAGAGTCTCATACTCGTGAGCGTTCTCATGGAAAATTTCAACTTTAATGGCAACAAAATTATGAAGTCCAAGAAATGAAAGTGAAGTTTAACAGTCTGTGACCATTTGCTTCGAACTCTAGTTTGATGCCTTTTACTATAGTCTACAAATGTTTTCCTTTTGGCAGGATCCCTTGATTTCTTATCTTTTTGTAGTTTCATTAATTTCTGGACAAGGCCTTTAAGTTTCTTTTGAAATTTGCCAGTAATTTCTTTGTTTTTAGCAACAGCTTCCTTTATTTTCTGCTCAATTTTGGCCTTCTTGCACCTTTCCTCTGTAAGATCATCTTCAAGCTTTCTTTTCTGTCCCCTCAATTTATTGTTTTCGTTTTGGAGCATAACACAGTCCATTTCATAATAATATATCTTAAAAATTCCAAGTTGAAGATTTACCCTTTCTCCAATTAAAGAAAAGAGTTTTTCACCCCATTGCCTCCCATAGTTTTGGCTTTAGCTAGTGCTTGATTTAATCGCCAGATCTTTGTTTTGAATTCTTGGATCAGCCTATGATTTATTATTGTACTAGGAATTCTGCACTCCTGTCCGAATTTTTGTATAAGTATCCTTAAAACGGAGTTTCGTTTGCCTAAGCTTTCCTCTGGATCGAGTTCATCACGATCAGCCTCTTGTTGTGAAGATTTGTACAATTCGTACAGAAGTTTACTGCCAACAAACATGTAGAACATTTATCAATTGCTGAACATGAATCGGGCGCAATTTCATAAATTTATGACAAATTTGGAATTTATAGATATAAAGATTACTTGTTTATTTGGGCTTGAAATGATGAATATTCTTTGTGGCTGTAATTCCCGCCATTGCCGTTTTCCTTCTTTTCTTCGTCGTTTGGTACGGCCTCTACTGCACAAAACAACACAAACGTAATGCAAATTACAAGAGCCCGGGCATTGCGCAACATCGCCAACATCTGCGAAGAAGTACTTTTCAATCACCGATTTACATATATGTTTTCGCTCCAACACGGACGAATTTAGAGTCAAAATGTTCATTAGATCCCAGGTTTTCCACATCAACCCGTACATACGCATGTTGTAAACGACTAGGCCGCTTGAAGGGATGACTGTGTTTTGGCCGAGCGGTCAATGCCAGTCACGGCCTCTTTCAAGTTCGACGACTTCAAAGCCCGATTTACATGGTCTATGTTTCACTTTCCCAAAGTATTTTGCGACTTATAGATAGAGTAATAAATATATATCATAAATATAACCGTATATTTAGATACAGTGATCGTTAACTTTGTCTAGTTTTGCTTTTTGCTAAAAAATTAACAATTTCCGCAATGATTTCGTGTGACTATCGGGGGCCTGGCAACGAAAAGAAAAAATTAGAAGCAAATGTCACGTAATTTTTTGGAATGCGAAAATAGACTTTCTGCCGCGTGGGCTGGCCGATGTCGTGGTAGTCGCATCACTACACGATTAAGCTATAGATTTCAGAAAATTAGACCAGTAACTTGCAGATGATATGACTTGCAAATGTTTAAACGATGTTTTGAGTTGAGCTGATCATATCATCCATTAATTGAGGTAAGCGTTTTAAATACACAATGTATGCCATGGGCGTGTGTGTGGAGTAGACATTTTTTCCTGTGGTCTACAAAAAGAAATTATAAAGGCCTACGGTGTCGCGGGACAGATATGTAAGTTCGTTTTTATCTGTAATTTATCCTTATTGCTTGTGGTTAGCCCAGTTCGCAGTTCAATTAATATATTATTCATTTTATGTGTGATCATTATGATTTTACGTACCGCGACCTCGTGGCCGCGTGGATATCTGAGTCGATTTCTTTATATTAGTTCTCTAGTTCCGCTCGTTTCTGGTTGTTTGCATTTAGCCTGTTTAGTTGTATTTTGTTGCCTCTGACGGTTTTCGTTTGTCGCTCGCTAGTGCCTTGTAACGTTTCTTTGTGCAACTGCCTTACGCTAGTCCTTCATTGTTTATTTCAGTTTACGAGATCAATTATTAAATGTGATGTGAAGGTCGCTTCGGTCTCTGTAAAGTTCCACACGTTCTGGTATTTTTCTCCGGTCGCGATTTTCTCGGCAATACATTCGGCCTTGATGTTCGCCTGCCGTTACAGGCATTCTTATTCTAATGTGGTTATATAATTCATTGTAAATCATCTAAATAACGTGGTTTCTCAACTGCATTCTAAGCAGCTTGGTTTTACTCATTACGTCCTTGCGCAGATGTACTTTTCTGTGGAGCTCTCTGTTGAGTTTTTAGTGCTGAGTAAGTGATCTTCATTGTATAAAAGAAGGTTTTTGAAGCAATTTCTTTTCAAAGTTTTTGAATAACTTTATTTAATTCTAGAAGCTTCTGCCTATACAGATTGCACAAATTTAAGTGTTGCAACATGTTTCTTCAAACAAGGTAATGGAGTCGCTTAGTGTGGGGTTCTGTCTGCAGATTGAGAGTAAAAGTTAGATTTTGAATGAAATGCCGATGAAGGATTACGAGACTGACACGCTTCATTTCTAGAATAACGAGCCATGTGTGGAAGGGACCATGCTCTACGTAATTAACTTGAGCTATATTGCATTTTTTTCACCGTTTGTTTAAATTGTTTTGGAAAAATTTACAAAGAGCCAAATTAGTTCAAGTTGATTTAGCAGATCAAGCAGATCTCATTTTGATGATTTTATTAAAAGCTGTGTGTCTAGTGAGGCACAGATCTTCTGAAGTTGGGCCAAAAGCTAATCCGGCCTATAGACAAGAAAAAAGGAGAAAAACAAAACAAAACAAGAGCTAGGAACAGCCTAAAGAATCACATATTCATCTTTTGATATGTTCCCTAGTCTCGAGGAGTTGCTGTTTGATCCTTCCCTTAAAGTTTGAAATTTAGAAGAAAATTGAAAAGAAGGCTTTCAGGAGAAATGTCTACTGATCTTGATTTAAATTATACATAATTTTTTGTCAAGATTAGGAAGAAAATTTGGTCAATCGTATGACATGAAGTGTTAGGGTGAATGCTTATACTCTATTGTTTTGTTTTCATAGGTTGCGAAAAAGCTGATTTAACGAGTTTATTGTTAGTAGACGCATCAGGTTTCAAGCAGGTCTCGTTGTATTACTATTCAATGATATCCGTCCAAAAAACTCAGAGCTATAGCTAAAGTTAAATTTGAAAATCCAACATGTAAACAGCTTGGATTGTGTGAAAGTAGTCGATGATCATTGGCTCGGTGCTTGATTGGTCTAGCAAGTGAGCTCTCCAGCTTTCTTTTTTATTCTGCTTTGCGCACATGCGAGTATTCATGGACAAACCCTCAGCATCACCAAAATTTTCCGTATTCAATCATTGAAAGACAACAAAAAACAAAATTCCCGGTAAATGTGCGATTAGTTTGATTTTTAGTCCAATAATAGAATACTTTTGGATATTTCGAAACATTTTGTTACTGAATTAAAATTAATTTAAATGCTCCAACCAATTGCGGGGACCTCTTGTAGAATTACTTATGCAACAAGAAAACTTTGGAATTTGACTTAATCCATCGCTTAAACAAGACAAAATAATTTTTAGGCATTTACTAGATAACATTTTTTTACAACGTCGGCATGTACTTAAGGAGTGTTAGTTCCATATAAAAGCAGTGATATATATGAGATCCCTAAAGTCTTGGCTTAGAAAATATTTTTTGGGGAGTTGCCTTTGAAAGATTCTTTAAACTATTTGACAGTAACAGACATTAAATTACTTCAAAATGTCAAGGGAATCCCAAAAATATGTTTATTTTCTAGTAAGTGAATAGCCCAACCGTCTTCCAATGATATACCACAAAATGGATATATTCTTTTCACTAATTTATTGCATTTCCAAGTATGGACAAGCTCTAAACTCCTCCACCAAAAGAAAAAATACCATAATTTAATACTGAGCATTGACTGGGCATAAACGAGCCCTAAAATATCATTCTCTTCTAACCAAAAATAATTTTTCTGGTGTGGTTTGAACTTTCTGTAGTTATGCAGTAAATGATAATGACCACTTGGCTTTTAAACTAGGTTCATCCAGCTCATTACCAAGCTTCAAATTTATACTCAGTATGTGAAAATGTTTTGCTTTGTGACTCTGAGAGATAGAAACAGTTAAGGTCAGCTTTTGTCTCTTAGAATACTTCTCATAATTTATCACTCTTAGGGTATGGCTTACAAATGTACAAAAACAGGTATTCAGTTGAAGTTCTAAGACTTCAAGAATATTGGGAAGGAATTCATCATGCCGTTTAAAAGCATGTTTCTGTGTGGTTGGAAATGAAAGAAAGAATTACTTGTTTCACTCACAAATGTTGTTAACCAGAGAGCTTTGTTCAGCAAATTTCTGAAAGTTCAATGAGTAGTTTTTGGCCAGGTACATCTCATTAAAAGCCATGTTTGGAGCTTTTAAACACGGGACTTATGTCCTATTGTCTTTGCTCTGGTACCGCTTTGTACAAATACTTAGATAAATAAATGATAAATAATTAAATGTTCAAACAATTTTCAAACTTCCCATCTTTCATGTAATTTCTTCATAAATTGATAATGTGAAGATCACTACTATCAAACACTCGGTTTTGAAGTGAAAGACAAGGGTTTGTTCTTCGTTCATCAAATTATTCAAATTTTAAACTCAGGTTCTCTCGAGTCGTTCCAACTCCTCCAATTAATCTAATTTCTCTCATCATCTGAAGAGGACCTTGCAAAGTCGTGTAAATTTTACCTAGAGCTCTGTTTTATTTTTTATTATGACAGTATGATTGAAAAAAGAAATTGATTTTCTCATTTTAAATTGAAACAAACGTTTAATGCTCTCCCTTGTTGAGTCAGATTTTTAAGACTCTCATCCTATTGGAAGTTAGATTTGAAATTTGCTTATATTCCCCCGTTGAAGCTTCAATATATTTGGTAATTGGATGGATTAAGAAATTTATTGCAGACATCTCTGGTACATGCACACAGTTTAATATCAACTTAAAAGCATTTCAATGGTAATTGTAATGGTATCATGCTGATGTTAGTAACAGAAGACCAACTCTTTACAAAATGTAAATGTGCTTTTTTCATTTACAGACAGGAAAGAGGGATGGAGAAGGTGAAGACTAAAGATTCAGTTTCAGAGCCCGGTCAGTTTGTTTACTTTTTAAAGTACATAACTATATTATATACTAGCTCTTCATTTTTTGTGACAAAACTTTTCTATGATTTTCATCGTGGCTACTGCCTCCCATAGGAGGCCAAGCCACATATGTTGCCGAGATGAGTGAGTGAGTGAGTGAGTGAGATAGAATTCTGACCTTGACTCAATGTATTTTGACCTGCTATTTCCTGCTACATTTTAATTTTTTTTTTCGAGTAACTTAGTGGCTCAACATTGGCACTCGACACAAAGTTGAGTTCTCTCTTTTTGTGGTTTCTGGCTTATAGCCACTTGCACGTTATGTTTTCAGTTCTTGCCGTGACACTATGGAAGAAAGCAGAAGACGATAAGCATCTCACAATGGTTTAACTCACTAGCTCACTCATCGCGACAACATAGTAATAATCATCAATTATAATTATGTTGTCGAGATGAGTGAGTGAGCGGGTGAGATAGAATTCTGATCTCGACTCAATTTTGACCTGGCTTTTCCTGGTGCTACATTTTTTTTTTCTTTTTGCGTTTCTTAGTGGCTCAACATTTTGCACTCACTACACAGTTGAGTTCTCTCCTTATGTGGTTTCTGGCTTATAGCCACTAGCATATTATGTTTTCAGATCTCATCGAGGAACTACGGAAAAAAAACGGAAGACGATAAACATCTCACAATCATTTCAGGATTGTGCACCATTAAAAGCAATTTTTTTTTTCAAAAGATATCTTAAAAGGTGTGATTTGCGCATCATGAAACTTAGAGAAAACTTTTTTTGCTCAATAGAGAAAGCATTTTATCGTTGAAATCAGCAAATTATGCAGATCCGAAGATATTATCTTTCGTGACACTACAAAAACAATAAAGGTCTCTAAATAATTTTACATTGGCATCTGTTGACACATAACTTCTCAATAGATGTGAACTGCATATCATGGAAGCTTTGAGGAAGTTTTTTCAATTGATTAGGGTTAGAATCAGCGACTTATGCCGTGAAAAGCCATTAAATTTGCGAAGCGAGTACCTGCGAAATACGATACGTACCATGAGCTGTTCAACAGAAGACCTGTAGTTCATCTTTTTTGGGGCCCAAAGGATTGGGGAACTACGAGGCTTTCGAGCTAGCTCCTTTAAATAATTATTACATTGCTATTGTTATTATTAGTAATATTGTTAATACCATTATTTGTTACCATTTAATTGTTGGTTGAATGTCAGTTAGACGATTTATTTATATCAAGAAATGGACAGACATTCTAGTCTTCTCGGATAAGGACGAATAAACCGTAGGTCTCGTCTCCTGCATCTTTACTTAGATAAATATAATTTGATCAGGCAGGGGACGTTAAAGAACGCACATCCCAAGATTACTGTGATTTGGTCTGGCCTGGTTACTGGGAATTGGGGGGAGGGGGCATCTGTAAATAATTCGCCTTTCTTGATTGTTAACTGCCACTGGCAATCTCGTAAAGTCCCCCGCAAAGTATTGTAAAGCGCATTTGATCATATCCACATGTTAATTTGCACTATATAAATGTTAATTAATTCATTAATTCAATGTTAATTCATTCATTTATTCTTGAATCATCTTTTTTTCGTGAAACAGGATACTCATAAATATGTGGGATGCGGCAGGTTTCTGTTTTGCACATAAGACAAATATTCAGTAATTACCTTCTAGCATCATTAAACAGCTTTTAGTTCTTTTTAACGCTAAAAAAATTCCGCTTTAGCAGTAGCCACGTAAAGTCTATTTCTATGCATAGGTGCTAGAAGTGGCACAAAATTTTCTTTTGAAAGGTTGACACGCGGCCTTAAAAACCATTTGTAATTTAATAATCCTTCACAACAAGTAGTTCAAAAGGTTATGGTAAAAATTTGCAGTTAAAATTCACACTAATTAATGTGACTCTCATTCACTTAATACCTGAATTCTTCAAAACAATTTGTCCGCATTTGAGGTTCAGTTACCATCAAATTCAAATCAGAAAGCTGCGCCTCCTGGTTTACAAACTTTTCTCATTTTCTCCTGAAGAATTATTCCATGATGTACAGGTTGCATTTCTTTGTCAGATTTGAATACATTCCGACTCAAGCTATTATTTTTCAGGTTACAGCAAATTAGGTTTTTGTACTTTTAGGGACCAGATGTGTTTGCTCAACTTGGTTGCATTCCTTTTATTCTCATTTCTAAATGAAGCCGTGTGATTGCGGCATCTTGTTTTAAACTGGTTCGCGGTGAGTCCGGTTTTGTGATTAATGAGAATTGATGGGTTAAATTCAAGGTAAAAGGAAGAAATTAGGTGCTAATTTGATGCCATTTAAATCAAACTTTTATAATTCAACGAAAGTGGTTGATAGGAATTGATGTGTTGAATTTAAGGTAGAAGAGGGAAAGGACATGACAATACCAGGCTTGTGGAGAGCATTAATGGTAAACACAAACTACCAGAAACTTCCATGGAAACAAATTTTTCAGAAGCTTCTAGTGTAACTTCACCTCAACATATTAAAGGTGAGTTGTGTATTACAACCAACATGTACTCTATCAGCTGGTCCAAAGATGTCTAATCTTTTGAAATAGCTTGGTATACACAAACTTACTCGAATTTTCGAAAATGGACCTAAGTATACAAGACAAAGTATACTGCTTTACTCAATTGTCTCCTCAGCAGTCCTTGTTTGAGATACCACGTGTTACAATATGATTCAATTGACAGAAAACCACTACAGCCCTACAAACTCAAATACTTTATTTAACAACTTCTAGCATTCCCACTTAGGAGCGACTTTAATAGGAACTTTAAATTATCCTCAATAGCTTACGTAAGCCCTCTACAAACTGTATCTTAGCACAGCGCTGCACAGACTCAAGGTTTACTCCAACGCTCTTTAAAATGAACAACCTTCTACAGCAGTTCTATCTCTTGGTATAGCTTTCCAAACAATAGATCACCCACGATAACATCGACTACCTCTACTATGCGAACTATTCCTTATGTAAATTTACAAAGCATTCCAGTACATTACAGAGGCTTACAACACAACTATTTGGGTAGTATTGCATCATTAGGACACAATCTGAAAGAATTTTCAAGAAAGTTCCATAGAAAGTTCATGTATGCAAGTCAGCATGACTACATTTTATGCATTGCAGTGAATCCTAGATACTTATATTTAGTCACTCTACATAACACACGTAACGTTCAACCCCAGGAATCGTCCATTCTGTCTGAATAGCATTCCTTTTCATACACAGGCCAATCGCAGAGAGCGTTTCCTTTCTGAAGCCTCCCTACAAAATTCACCAGAGACTGTTTTCTTTTTCAGTTGGGATCCCTTTAGGAATAAAAATGTCAAGTCATCAACGAAATCCCATTTTAGAATTTCTAAGCTCGGTTCTTAGTAGGCTTTTGATTCGAAAGATTGTCATGAATAAGCAAGAGAGTTTCTTAGCCTGTTTGAGTAATCCAGAAAGTCGTTAACTAATCGGGCTATCCTGCTCGAGGCGAATTACCTTAATTTCTAACTTCAATGGTCGGCTCTTTAGTTTTTTCTTGTACCTTTATCAATCTCGTAATAGATAAGGTTAAGAATCGGAAAAGTCTTGTTCGATGTGCTTTTGTTACTCGTGACTAGATGATATCTGCCTTAAATCTTCGTTGATGTTTTATAATGAATTTATTTATTATTGAGAGAATACGTTGTCCCGGATAGCAGGAAATCATAATATCTATAATTCACTTTTAAAGTACATTTGTTATACAATGCTTTGCAAATATACAGTGCTGTTTAAAATGGTCAAATACTGAGTATGAACGTAAGTGTTCCTTGTTAAGGAATCTTATATTTTGGTTTCTCCGGCTTGAAGTGACTAGGAGAAGTGACTATTGCTAGTTGCTTTGGGTGCGAGTTGCTGCTACATGTAGCTCATTCCAGGTAGTATCCCACATCATTGCATTTTACCAGCTTGCCTTGTAATTCTATCGGTAGTCGGTGATTATAGCTCCTCGATAGGAATGTTATGAATGAACATAACACAATAACACCAGCCACAATTTCAATTGGTACGTTTTGCATCCTTAGCCCAGCGTGTTCATTTACAGAGGCGCACATCCCCAGTTTTCTCCCTTTTGAATGAAGAAGAAACTATCACTTCTCTGAGAATCCCTCACCCAAGGGACCTTTATTCAAAGGTTTTAAAAGCGTATTTGGATAATGGATCAACTGATAGGGAAGAGAAGAAAATGTACTTACCTAGAACTCAGCTGAAGCACACAAAGTTGAAATTGATTATTTTCTCTGCTCGTTTCAAAAGGGTATCAGATTTTTAATCCCATAAAGAAAACCTACCTGCAGATATTTATACAGTCTCCTTGGTCCAGTCTTCTTGCCCCTTCATGGTTTGCAAGATGTGGCTAGAATGACTGGGAATTTATTTGGAAAATCCAAACTCGCCCCCTTCAAGAGTTAGTTTTAACTGATGGTCTCTCGGTGGACTTTCATAGTAATGGGACCAAAGGGCTTTGGGGAGTCAGCTTAACTAAGGCCATCATAAATTGATGTCAGTAATTGATTACAATTGGTGCGTTGAATTCAAGGTAAAGGAAAGAAAGTGTGGTTTGAGAACAGTCCTGAGGACAGTAATAATGGCCAGTACCAACCAAAACCCTCCACAAAAAGAACAGCTTCAGAAGCCTCTGGTTCCACTCTTCCCACTCATAGTCAAAGTAAGTTGTTATATATGACAACCTAAAAGGTTGTCGCTTACATATAATTATGCAACTAGACCAATTACTTTTATTGAAGCAATAATAATGCCAAGCACAACTTAGTGACCACAACTGATGCCTTTTACAACCAGACAATCGTGCATTCATTAAGACACATTATTAAGTAAAATCATTGTATTAAAGCAGTTTGTGAAATACCGGTTAAATCAAGCTTTCATAAATAACGAAAATTTACTGTTGATAAGAATCAGTGTGTTGAATTAAAGGTAAAAGAAGAAACGGCCGCGGCAATACCAGGCCCGTGGAGAGCAATGATGGTAAACACAAACCAGAAACCTCCACGGAAAAAACAGCCTCAGAAGGGTCTGGTGCACTTCCACCTAATCGTAATGAAGGTTAGTTGGGTGTTAAAACTGAAATTTACTGGTCTGCACAAAAAAAGTCTGAAATAGTTTGGCATACACAGCATTACCGGGTTTTATCGAAAATGGATACCACGCGACGGTCAACCCTGTGACGTGGTATCGGTCGTTTTCGTCTGAACAACATTCCATGCATAGCTAGGCCAGTCACAGAGAGCTCTTCATTTCCTGGACCCTCTACATTCTGCCTCTTAGGCCAGCATGATTACTTCTAGGATATCATATCTTCTAGTTCTTTTCAATGAAGAAAGATAGGTTATAACGTGAAGATATATAAACGCAGAACCTCCCCCATCCCCACCAAAAATGTTGGTAAAGCAAAGCAGTCACCAAGTCTTGGTAAAGTGTACACCAAGAAGAGCACCAAATTAGTTCACCCTCTAATGCTGTTAATAGCCAGAGTCAAGTATGTTGTTTATGTACATGTATGAGAAAAGTTATAGTAACTGTATACCAAAATTATTTCCTAAAATGCAAGTTAACTTAGACATCATTGCTGGATGCGTTACTGATTAGAATTGATGCATTGAATTCAAGGTGGAGGAAGGAAAGCAAACGACCAATCAAATCCTGTGGAAAGCAGAGATATTCAGCTCCAAGCACAAACCTCAGTATCCTCTGGCGTTACTTTACCTTCTCGTAGTAAAGGTCAGTTTTGTATTCCTATCACATTCTTAGGGTGATAAGTGACATCCTCGACTGGATGAAAAATTCTCTCATCTTTTCAAATATTTAGCATGCACATTATTCGCCTTTGGGAAACCACGAAACGGTCAACTCCCCTAGAACGGCTGTTTCCATCCAAACAACACTCTCCATTTATAGGTCCATTTTTTTCAGGTCTGATTTTCGCTATTGCATTAATAGCGCTATCTATTGCGAGGATCGTGCATCATACGTATCTAATACCGCAGTTCAAAATATATGAACTTCATATATTCATTGTATCTGATTTATCATCACGGGTTTACTACGAATCAACTTAACGGTCTGCTCCCAGTTGGCTTGTTAGCGCAATTGGTAGAGCGCTGCACCAGTATCGCAGAGGTCAGTGGTTCGAATCCCGTACAGGCCTGATTTTTTTCAAGTCTGATTTTCGCGATTGCATAAATAGCGCTATCGACTGCGAGGATCGTGCATCATACGGAAAGGTTAATGTTGATAAGACAGATCTAGAGTGCTTTTCATTTGTAATACCTCAAGCATGCATACAGGGAAAGATAGCATCTCTTCTAGGTATACCCGGTGCAGCAACAGACTGGTTGGGCTATTTATGAACAATGTAGTTAAATGTTGTTTACTTAATCAAATAAATGTAAGCTCAATAGAGCAAATTCCAAAAAAATGCGCTTACTTGTCACCCTTTTGTAGAATCAAGATTGAGTTGAGCCAATAGTCGATTAAAATGTTTTTTTCTGTTGTTGTTGTTTTTTACAGAGATTGTATTTGCCATTGACTCTTCATCAGATGTTACTGAGAAGGAATTTGCGGCGCAAATGGACTTTGTTCTGTTGTTGAAAGAGCAGTTAAATGTTACAAGAAGCGCGTTGATTGCATATGGAGACAGTGTCGAGACACTGATTCAACCCTCAGAAGACTTTTATGTAAAATGGAAGGAACTGCAAAAAAAGAAAAAGCCCTCTTTTCCTAGCAGAGGTAGAAGAATGGACTTAGCTCTTACTAACGCGAAAAAAGAATTTTCACTTCAAAATGGAGCTGGAAATGTCAACCATTTTTACGAAGAAAGAGAACGCTATCTACTGTTGATAACATCTGGAGAGCAAGCTCGGGAAAGCGTTAGAGAGGAGACGTCGTCGGTTCTTTCCTCTGCCGCTGAGTCACTCCAAGAGGAAAGCGTTAAAATTGTCGTCATTGCTGTTGGAGATGCTGTCCGTTTTCCTGAGCTTGTGAATTTAATTGAACGTCCCTATCACTTGTTCTGGCTCCTATCTTTCAGTGACCCGGCAAAAGTCGAAATTATTGCAGAAGAAATCGAAAAGACTTCAGGTAAGGAGTCTTGTCATATTGATAAATTGTAACATATCCGAGATGTTTGATTGTTTTCAGGGTTTTCTTGTTTGTCAAACGCTTTGTTGTAAACTAACATGACAGGACGGAAAATGTGTGAACTGTAAGTACCTCCTATTGCCCCATACAAAGCTTTAGAAAAGTTTTCTAAGGCTTTGTATGGGACAACAGGAAGTACTTACAGTGCACGCATTTTCCTTCCTGTCATGAGTAAATGTTAAGAGAGGAAATTATTTGCAATTTTTTCCAAGATTATCACGAACAAATCGGAATTGCTATTCGTCTCATTTTGTGTTAATACAGTGATTATGACTGTGCTGGTGGCGATTGGAGGCAAAGAAAAGCTTAGTAAATTTGTTTTAAATAAAATTTACATGTATATCATCGATCATTAATAAAAACAAAGATATAAATACTTTTGAATCGATTCAATCGAAAATCTCGTGCAGAAAGCCAAGGTTTAAAATTAATGTAACTTTATCTCCAAAAAAAAAAGCAACAACTTAATCAACATGTTAAGAGGTCTTAAATTCCTACAATTTATCGCGAAACAATATCGTGGACGAAAATGAAGCCACTGACATACAGATAATTGCTTTTCTACCGGTTTTTCTGGGGCCGATATTCAAAAAGCATCGATCCGGGTTACATTGTGTCTCAACCTTGAACTGGAGGAAACACGATATACTGGAAAATATCTTCCGTCATCTTTAGTTCCATTTTACACAAAGTACAAGACTGAATTTAAAGTGTATCACACAATGGTCAAAACAACAACAGAGAAAAAAAAATGTAGCAATTAGAAGAGAAATTTTAAATGAGCATGATAATGATGATGATTAAGTGTAGGCTACACCCATTAAGTGCGAATAGCTTCTTGGAATTTAAGATGGAGAGTTGTGAAGGCGTTATCTAAGATGCCAAAACACTCATCAGAACATAGAGTGTGACATTGTTCAGAATTTCGAGAATGTGTGAAAATGTGAGAGGTTCTATCACTGATCACGTGCTCACGCATAAGTGTGGATAATTAATGTCGAGAGGTTTCACCAATAGAGCAGGCATTATAGCCAGCACATAAAAACTTGTAAATCACACATGTACGAAGGTTACGAGGGATTGTTTCTTTGTCCATTGAGCATTTTGTTATACATTTCCAATTCAACTTTGTACTTTGTGTATATTAGAACCGGAGACAACAGAAGAACTGTTAAGGTGTAGTCTGATCGTCCGGGTGAGTGTAGTCCTGAGAAGGACTGTTGTCGGTGGCAGTGACTGACGTTTCGACAACCTGTGCGGAAGTCATCATCAGAGTCAAGTGAATGATTGTTGTCAGTAGAATGTTCTTATTCCAGTTCGTGTGAAATGATCGGTTGGTTTTGCCGTGATGTTATTGGCTGTAAGACTCAAGTGACGTAAGTCGGTCGTGATTGGTCTGTTTCGGTCTATCGGTAAAGCTAGGTTGTTCTTTTTCGGTCGTTTGTGATGTTTATGTCGTGAATGAGTCGTTTGTATGGGGCGGGTAGTTGTTGACATCTGTTTAGGGGAGTCTGTTCAAAGTTAGTAAACCAGCTTTCCAGAGTCAGTCGTTGAAAATAGTCAGTGCTGTAGGTTAGGCATTACGCAGAGTCCCAGTCAATGTTGTGGTTGGTAAGTCGATGGTGTTCAGCAATGTGATTGCTGACATCACCTTTCCTCGTCGCCCGTCTGTGTTCAGTCAGTCTTGTTGTGAGGTTTCTGCCAGTCTCACCGATGTAGGATGCTTGGCAGTCGGAAGAATTGATCTTATAAATCGTTCCCTGTCTGTTCCTCGGTTCGTCTTTGTCTTTAACGTTGGTTAGTAACTGACGTAGTGTGGTGATGGGTTTGTGGGCGACGCGGATATTGAAGGGTAGTAAGATGCGCGAGATGTCTTCAGACATGCCTTTTATGTACGGTATGGTTGCTGTAGTCGTAGGGGTTGCGGTGTCGTTTGTTTCGGTGGTGGTAGTGGGTCGGTAAGTGTTTCGTCGGATGAAGTCGTTGTTGTAGTTGTTCTTCGTAAAAACACGGTGAAGGTATTTGTTCTCGTCGGATAAGCTGTCTGTCGAGTCACATACTAGTTGTGCGCGTCGTGTTAGAGTTCTGATAGTTGTGGATTTGTGTGATGTAGGGTTGTAGGATGACTCGTCTAGTAATCTGTCGGTGTGTGTCGGTTTCCTGTAAACTGTCGTTCGTAATGAGTTGTCGTTGTGGCTTACCAGGCAGTCTAGAAAAGGAAGTTTGCCATTTTCTTCGACTTCTCTGGTAAAATGTCAGTGTTTTGTTCGTTAAGGTGGTTGTGGAATGCGTCAATTTCGTCGTGTCGAACGGCGGTGAATGTGTCGTCAACGTAACGTAACCAAAGCGGTATCGTTTGTCGGCAAATCGAAAGGGCGCGTTCCTCGATGTTCTGCATCACAATTTCTGCTATAACAACAGAAACTGGAGACCCCATGGCAGTGCCGTGTAACTGTTTGTAGTGTTTACCGTTGTACTGAAAGTAAGTAGACGTTAGGCAAATGTTTAGCAAGTCCATTATGTCGTCTGTCGGTAGCGGTAGTGGGTCGGTAGATTTTCGGATTGCAGTCTCAGTGCATTGTAATGCTAATTGAAGTGGAATACTTGTGAACAGTGATTTCAAATCAAATGACACTAGTTTGTAGTCGTCAGGTATCTGAACAGTCTTGGTAGCGTTAATGAAGTCTTCAGTGGATTGTAGTTTATGTCTGGATTTGTCGGTTAGCGGTTGTAGTATTGTCGTCAGGTACTTGGATAGTTGGTATGTGGGAGAGCCACTACCGACCCACTACCACTACCGAAACAAACGACACCGCAACCCCTACGACTACAGCAATCATACCGTACATAAAAGGCATGTCTGAAAACATCTCGCGCATCTTACTACCCTTCAATATCCGCGTCGCCCACAAACCCATCACCACACTGCGTCAGTTACTAACCAACGTTAAAGACAAAGACGAACCGAGGAACAGACAGGGAACGATTTATAAGATCAATTGTTCCGACTGCCAAGCCTCCTACATCGGTGAGACTGGCAGAAACCTCACAACAAGACTGACTGAACACAGACGGGCGACGAGGAAAGGTGATGTCAGCAATCACATTGCTGAACACCATCGACTTACCAACCACAACATTGACTGGGACTCTGCGCAATGCCTAACCTACAGCACTGACTATTTTCAACGACTGACTCTGGAAAGCTGGTTTACTAACTTAGAACAGACTCCCCTAAACAGATGTCAACAACTACCCGCCCCATACAAACGACTCATTCACGACATAAACATCACAAACGACCGAAAAAGAACAACCTAGCTTTACCGACAGACCGAAACAGACCAATCACGACCGACTTACGTCACTTGAGTCTTACAGCCAATAACATCACGGCAAAACCAACCGATCATTTCACACGAACTGGAATAAGAACATTCTACTGACAACAATCATTCACTTGACTCTGATGATGACTTCCGCACAGGTTGTCGAAACGTCAGTCACTGCCACCGACAACAGTCCTTCTCAGGACTACACTCACCCGGACGATCAGACTACACCTTCACATGTTACCCCCGGGTTCAAACCATTTACTGCAGAAGAACTGTTGAAACATGTTTTCAAAAAGTGTAGTATATTTTCTTAAATTCGTGACATGTCTGCTGCTGTCCAGACCTTTTGACCCTAGAGATGTTTTGCCGCAACAAAAATCTAAGAAACCTGGTTTTGAGTTGATGTAGGTTACATAATACCAATACTTCTTTTCTTTCATTCTATCGTTTTGCGATGGCCCCCCAATGTATGACTAAAAATGTTTGAATAAAGATGAAATTTGAAAAACTTCACGACCTCCTTATCCTTAAAATCTTGTAGACAAGCGTATGTAGTGGACTCAAATGAAGTCTTAACAAATTTATTTTGAGATTGGTGGACCAAGCACGCAATTACTTGTGGTTTAATAGGATCCAATATGGTGATATAGTTTTAGTGTTCGTTTAAGTCCCGCCAAACGTCTTTCCCTGATTTAAAACGTTTCTAAAATTCTGAGAATTATTCTCTTGTTACTCGCAGATATTTTAACTTATACAATGCAGAAAGCAGAGGTATTTGATGACTATGATCCTGGATGGGACCTTGGAGAGAGAATTATTGAAAGCCTAGATGTTTTAGAGGGTGCCTTGAATAAAGTGTGTTCGACGAAGAAACCCAAGCGAGGAGGTGATGGAAAGAACGTAACTATTGTAGGTAAAGCCAGAAAGAGAATCTATGAAAGTTTAAATGACTTTCATAGGTCAGCAATCTTAGACAGTAATTTAACGGTTACCATTGCTGCTTTTGGTACCGAAGGTGTCGGGAAAAGCTCTCTCTTTAACTTCCTTTTGACTCAAGGGGTCCCTCAGGGCAATGTTACTAACTTATTTAGCAGGCTCAGAGATGGACCTCTACCATCAGGGGAAGGTGTTAGACAGACAAGTTTGCCCGTTTATGTTAAAAATGCTAAAAGCATGCGAGTGCTCATCCACAAAGAAGGCAAAGCTGAAGTATGCTGTCCTGAACTGGGATGCGACGATAGAGAGAGGAATGCCGTTCCCATCGTTGAAAGCATTGGGTCGGTAAGAGAGTGCATCAAGCGCAACTTTCCGAATTGGATGGAGGAGGAAGCATCTTACCTTGAGTTGGAGGGCCCATTTCCCATCTTTCAAGATTTAGGAGTGAGAAAAACAACGGATCGCGGCCACCTTGAATTGTTGGTTGATGTGCAGCTTGTGGATTTGCCAGGGCTCCGCGGTGAAGAGAAAGGGGACAAGATCCTTACCACCGAACTAAACAAGGCCGACATAATCTTGTTCTTCACCAGTGGCCAACAAGGACGAGAAGTTACATCGCATGACCTCGCAAATATTTTTCGGCAGCATGGACAGTTCGACACCTCATCTAGGCCAAGACTAGTTCATGTTGTAAAGGCTAAAGAGTCTGACGAGGCTGAGAGACTACTCCGCGAGAATAGAAAAGCTCTCGAAGATGCTTGGTCAGTTTTCTTTGGCGATGATGAAAGCAATGAATGCTTCAGGGCAGCCTGGGAGAAACTTCCCCAGCTAGGTGGAGAAGAACTACTGAAGCAGCTTAAAGATGAAAGCGAGGTACTTGTATTTCATCCAGAAGACAAATCTTTTGTAAAGAACTTGAAAAAGGTAATCAGCAGTCACGTTGAAAACGTAACCATCAAAAAGTCTTTTCACCCATCTCTTAAGAAAGTTCATAAGCTTGCGAAAGAGCTCAAAAAAGTATTTCCTCAAAGTGGGGCAAAGGCTAAGGAGCCACAGCAAATTAAATTACACCATCCCCCTCCCCTAGAGATATCATCTTATGACAAGGATGAAGAAGGTTTTATTGAGTTGTGTCTTCGCTCTCAAAACTTCACTCAGCATGACAACCTCGAGGAATTCTTCAAAGGGTTTCTGCATAAAATTGAAACCATCCGATTTGTCAAACAACGAATAGAGGTTTCCCTTTTAGATTTCAGTGAACGGGTCATCACTTTAGTTGAGGAGTATTGGAATTCTAAATCAATGGCGATCACGAGTGGCCTCAAAGAACTTGTGGAGGTTTTCTGCCAAGGCAAAATAGAACGTTTTTGCGCGCATAGATATGAAACCCTCTACTTCTCGATTGCGAAAACTTGGAAACCAACAAAAGCTCAACAGAAGAAATGGCAAACCTCAACCAACGAGATGAGAGAAACTATGCTTAAACAATTATTGGAAGCTCTTATTGACAAAGTCTTCAGAAAGCGTGGTAAAGAAGCAGATAGTACACCTTCAAAGGTAAGTGACTCATTGATGGCTCGGGCCCAAGATCTGTTTGCTATTACATTCTTAAATAACGTAGATGTTATTTCAAAGATTGCCCTAAAAAAGATCATTAATTTCTCGAGAGAGGCAATTCGTAAGCATAATCCACACTTTGACCTATCCAGCCTTGACTCCTACGATCATACCAAAGCTTTCCCCGAAGAAATGAGAATGCGTTCTAAAGACAAGTTAAAGATCACAACAGAATCTTCCCATAAAAATATTGTTGGAGCGCTGCTTTCATCGTCTGAGAAAGTTGACCTTGTTCAGGAACTCGAAAAAAAATTAAAGCTCGACAAAAGTGCCCTCGCTCCTCCCAGAAGCGACCAAAAGGTGACTAAGGAAAAGTGGCTGTCAGCTCTACTTACCGTCCTTAGTGATCAGGATCATTTTGATGTTCCCCTTGATGATCAGTTTAAATTAAATGACGACAGAGATTCACTACTTTTGAATGTCGCTAGAAAGCGCCTCTTTGCCTTCCAAAAGTCACGTGTCAAATGTGAAATAGTGGAAGAAAACTCCATTCCTGGAGGAGAAATTCACGTAGAAAAGCATGGACAGTTTCAAAATTTCCTCGCAGCTTTAATGTCCACTACAACAAGGCAACTCATAGACAACATCAACAAGAGCTTTACTAATTGCCAGGTCCAACTGGCACCCATTTTCATTCCAACCATACGCCCTGGGCCACAGCGTTCAAGGACAGGAAACTACTTTTTGCAAGAGAATCCTTGGGATGCGAGCGAGGACGAAACGCCTAAAGAAGAAAAAAGTGAAGGCAAGCTGGAATTTAACATTTTTCTAGTGGTGGAAAAGAGACATCTGAAAACAATTAAGTCGACTGTGGCTAAGAAGACACTGCCATCGGACAGGGTAATAAATTTAACCTACGTTGTGTTGCCAGGAAATGGGCGTGGAATTGGCGTGGCAAGAGCGGTAATCAAAAGTCTGGCCGAATGCTTCAAATTTGACATTTACTGGACAATCGATGATGACATAAAATTTATGTACCAATTCAACGAGGATAACCGCAAATGGCTGAAGTGTACGTTTGGTAGAGGACTACTGTTCGGTCAGCGAGTGTTCCACCACTGTCGGCAAACAACCTTCAAGCAGCCTTCCGAAGAGGCCGTGTGGGATCTTCGCGATGAAATTGAGGAGCTTTGGCCTGAGTGGGCCAAAAAGTCAAAAACATTCAGAGAAGCCAAAAAGCTACTTTTTGATGAAAATTTAAAGAAAATAAGGGATAGCCCAGGTCTCTTAAACTCTCCGTTCACCACTGAGAACTTATCGGTAGATTGTGAGGGGAGAGAGGAGAGGAATGATGAACTCCAAGGAACTCAGAAAGAGTTTGTAAAGAAATGCAGGACCCTCTTATTTGATGAAGCAATCAACCACATTGCCGGTGTTTCGATCGCCCACAAAGCTTCACAGAGGTCTGATAACATGGGTGTGTACCCAAATGCTCATTTCATGCCAAGCAAACAGCGTTACCAAGTCGTTCTTCATAACACATGTGCTTTAAGGGAGGTGAACTATGTCACGGACGACATGATTTTCCATGAGGATGAACAGCAACTCCTAAACGCAAACTGCCGCAACACTCCTTACTGGGGAATTAGACACTCTGATAAATCGTTCTGCCGTGCCCTTGAAGTCAAAGACATCACAGGATTTCAGGTGATCTGTGTAAATCATGAACACAACGACAAGTTATTCAATGCCTTCGAAAGAATTGGTCGTTCGTATGAAGACTCGAGCTCACCCTACGGAAGTGAACTTGAAGAACTTTAAATCACTCTTGAAATAACTAATAACTAATCTAATGTTAAGTCTGCGCCGGACATTGTTTCGGATTATTCAAGGTGACTCACTGGAAGAAGTTTGCCATTTCAAATTTAGATAGCGGCACTCTTTGAAGATCGTTTTCTTCGTTTTGTTTTGATTGAAGTTTAGGTGTTGAATTGGTGAACCAGCAGATTTGAAAAAAAAATTATTTGGAGAAAATCTAGGTGTACAACTCTGTTCTTTGATCTTTCCATTCAAAAAAGATCCTGGACAATGTTCTGATCCACAACTGAAGTAAGTCAGTAGGAGCCAGCTTGATTCGCGTTCGATAAATGGGGGTAAAAGGTCAAACTTTACCACTGCTGTCACTCATTGTGTTATAATTACATGCATCCCAAGCAGGTTAAAATAAATTTTATGAAAACAGCTGGAAAATAATTTCGCAGTCGATCTCGCAAAGGGCTTGACGTTTTCTTGACAAAGAATAAATGCTTCAAAAAAAATCGCCAGCGCTAGCATCTTCCCGCGAGGGCCTGCCTCTAAGATACATATTAGAGGATATTGTAACTTAGGACACCTTGAGGAGCACAAAATTCTTCACACCAAATGATACTTGAGGGTTGAAAGGAAGTTGAGAGGAGTTTGGTAAGATTTAACTAGGAATATCTTTAACGACATCACTCTCAGTTATTGTTGGCCTTCTTTGTGACGCATTGAATACCATTATATCAGTGAATGACGGCGCAGTCTCACTTGCAAGTAAGTTTTCGCAGCCTTTGGATCATAAAAATTATCGTTCAATGTTTCTGAATCGAAATCAGGTCTTATAACTAATTCAGTTACAGGTAGCCACATGATTTTGTGTGAGATTTGGAAAAAATAAGGGCGAGTTTTTCAAGGGCAACAAATATTGTACTTGCCTACGGGCTCGAAAAATTTGTTGCATTTGAAAAAATTTACAAGCGCTAATTTGTCCCAAATTTCATAAGAAATAGCGGGAGACAATTAATTTTTGACAGAAAAAAAATTTTGAGATGGCTTTTCGTAATTGTGCAGAAGCAGAGAGCGCAAAAAATGACCCGTTTTGACAGTGGCAAATGTTATTTTGCGTCCGATGACAGTTGCGTTTTCAATCAAAACAACAATTTTTCTAATGTTTTATTTTGTTTTGATTTTTTTATTATTTCATTGCAAAAGGCTTTTAAGGCTGTCTGAACAGGTTGTTACCTTTTTGTATTAAAATAAACATCTTTAGCGTTTAATCACTTCTTTTCGACATTGAAAATCTGTTATCTGTAAGCTGTATTCCTTTCAGCTAATAGGATTGAAATAGTTTTTCATTTGTATTATCGCGGCAATGATAATGAGAGCTCACAAAGAAGACTTCATCTTTTTTACATTTGTACGTACACATAACCCGTAGTGCCACCGTACAAGGATGCTTAAGTAAGTAACAACTCACATATGTAAAGCTAAACTAACACCGAGCTGATAAATTGTTTAGATTTACTGTAGTGAGTTCATTGTTTGAGAAATCAATGCATAATGGCTACAACCTACAAAGCGATAGTTTATCATATATAGTAGAAGTTTTACTTTAGGAAAGTGTGTTGTAGATTATAGCTATGTTTTCTGCTTTGGATTAGATAGTCTTTTATCTTGATTTTAAACATAGTCAGTTAACTCAAAAAAAGTCTAGGCTTTCGTACAGCTTAAATATTTTAGCATCTTTTAATTAGGTTTATTGTATTGCTAAGTTTGATTTACAACTATTAACTCAGATAGAATAAAGCAGATTTTAACATGTTACTTAGTACTTTTGGGAAATAGAGCTCTATAGCTCTTTTAGTCTGTTTGGAGGAGAGCCACATGACACGAAAGGGGGTCCTCACATAACCTCACCTTTCAAATGCGCCAGCGTGCCTAAACGATGAAAGGTCGGCCAGAACAGAGTACCAAATCATTTTTCAGAGACTCTTTGTTCGTTTGTTTGTTTTAGTCTGTTTTCATTTGTTTTTTCGTTTTTTAGTTTTGTTTTTGTTTGTTTTTTTTTCTAATGAACAAGCAAGACCGGTGGACACAAGAGTGAAGACGCTCTTTATGTATTTACAACGAAGCTTCTCACAGTGTATCGACACTTGATGGTACACTTTACTTGTAGGTCTAACGTGCAATACTGTAATATTGTAATACTTTGTTCTTGATACTTGACAAGCACTTGTATTTGCAATGTAGATTAGATCATTTTGTTCCGAATCATGAAGTAGGCTCTTTAATTTCCTAATTTTTTAGCTTGTAGTTTATTTTATATGGCTTTTTATCTATGTAATATTCTAGTACTTCTTAGACAGTTGATTGAACCACCTTGCCTGGAAAATCTGCCAACTGCATGTCAACTTATTCTTCAATTTTGTGATGATATGAATAAAGTATAAATTGTTAATCGATAAGTGTGAAGTGTACAGTGTGACTGCTAAGTGTCGTATGGAGGGGGAGGGAGGGGGGAGGAAGGGGGAACTTAGATGGACTAACGTCCAGGGGAAGTTGAAATACCACTAGTTTCTTCATGCCGCAGAAACATTAGATTGGATTGAAAAATGCGCCATCATGAATCCCCATACCGCAATCCCTCAAACAACACCAGCCCCCAAATAAGCACCCTCTTGACAAAAGTGCCCTTTCTTTCGCCCAAAAATTTTTATGAAAACCCTCTTCATCTTCCCTAAAGAACTAAAGGCTATCCAAAAGAGCTGATTAAACACTTAATTTAATTTGCATGAAAATTTTCAATCAAGAGCTGAATTAAAGTAATTGGAATTGCTCCAGTATTTTTTGCTGCCTTGCGAGGTTGGTATAAGAAACTTGCACCATCCCCTCAACCAGTAAGCTTGATCCAAATACACTCGGCGATATTCCTCCATCCCCCACCCACCCCTTTCTAATTAATAAAGTAACGGTTCTCTCAGTATACACCACGATCGAAAGGTAAATACTCGAATTAAGTGAGGGATTATAAAGTGTTGCACGGTTTGACGTCACAACTAAGATAAATAGCCATTCAAAATGGCGGAACACGTTGGCTACTTTGGAGTGGTTTTCCTTAGAATTGAAGCAACTTTGGAAGCTGAAAAAACGGTAGCTAACTCGTCTTAGTTAAGTTAATCATTAGTAGTTACAAAAAGCATACGATTTTTTGAATGACCTTCTTTAATGATAGTGCTTTAAGGAGATATATTATTTCTATGGTAATCCATTTCATTCCAAAAAATTAACACAATTTTTTCTAATATGAATGAATAAAGGAGGTAACTTTGTAAAGAAAACTGTTGCAGCGTCATTGGGGGTAACAAGGTAATTTGGTAATATCAACTAAGTTGAAATTGAAAATTGACCACCGCAAAGAGTTAAGAACCTGACGTTTCGAGCGTTAGCCCTTCGTCAGTCGCTCTGACGAAGGGCTAACTCTCGAAACGACAGCTTTTTAACTCTTTATGGTGGCCTATTTACAATTTCAACTTAGTTGATATTACCAAACTACATTTTTCTAAGATGGGATACCATTTTTAAGAAAAGCAACGAGGAATTAAAGAAACATGAATTGTCGACCCGGTTCATGTTCTACACACTGATCGGCGCAAGTGTCAAATATAAATAAAGGAGTGTAAATACAGGTTTTTTAAAATCAAAGAAATAAACTGATCTATTATCAGTATAATGTGTATTGGTTTTAGGAAGTATGGGTTGCATTTCATTTCATGAAAAGTAAAATAGAGTCGTTTTTTGAAAATAAGCTCCCTATTTCAACAGTAAAAACAAAGATATCTCTATTCAAATTACGATTATATTAAAATTCATGGTTAATTGGTGAATAACTAAAATCGCCCCCATATATTGTCAAGCGATCGACGTTTCGACCTGCATTCTACATTAACTTGCCATGGTTTAGATTTATAGTTTGCATCGATCAAGTTACACGATACGATCTCTATGTTAGGAACCTATCGAGAACCAAAAAACCTTGCAAGTTTTTGGACCTTTCGCGTATAGTAACTGTTTCTTTTTTTCAAATAGGGTTTTCAAAGCAGTATTTTATCATGGCAGTTGATATATTTATATCGATATAAAAGTGTTTCAAAAGCAGCTACTCGGACCCACAGTAGGCATTTATAGATTATGCTAGTAAAAGTGGCATATTATGCTAGTAGCATTGCTGTTTTTTTGGCCAAATTATGCTAACATTATGCTCTTTTTTCCAAATTATGCCACCGTTTTTTTAAATTATGCTCTTTGAAAAGATGCAAATAAGTCCAAAATATATATTTTTTAACTAGAAGCCATTCGTCTACAGGAAAGAAACGCAACAAATCCACAATGAATTTCAAATAAACATGTGGTTCAGGTTAACATGCACACTAGTACTAGATTATACTCTCGAGTAGCTTATCTGCGATTGTTATATTGCAGCATTACATTTGCTTGCAAGTAGTCAGAAAGTGCATTCTCTTGCTGCTCATGGAAAGATACTGAAAGCAGGCTAAAAACTCTTTCTGCGGCAGCAGAAGAAGGTTGAACAACTAAGACTTTCTTGACCGCAGAAGACCAATTAGGAAGCCTCTCTTCGTGGACCTTCCACCACTCAACTTTTCTTCCTTCGCATTCAATAGGCACATCCTGAGTAGCAGTGATGTACTGTGGCAGCTCTCTGACAAGGCCGTCGAATGTCGCGTCATTGTCGAGGAATGGAAAAATCCTGAGGGCTTCGACACTAGCTTGTGTTGGCCTCAACCAGCCAACGGTCACGGGGCACATCACTCTTGCAGCTTTGAAGGCCGTAACTGCATCGTAAAGATCAACATTAAACTTCCTTAAAAACCACTGAATCGCTGGCTGTACACAAGCCTTGGCTCTCTGTTCTAGGGCCGCTGCTCTCTGATTCGGATCTTCATGGGCAATTGTAGCCACCACTGCACGCACATTTGGAAAGTACGGCGCCTGACAAGCCCCAGCAACGGCCTTCAGCTTTTCATAGCATGAAAACACAAGGGGACCATCCCCTTCTAAGAAGAACGTAGCCTTGACAATATGCTCCCCAACATCAATGGTCACGGCAAGCTCCAGCTTGAGGTTGACAAGGGACTCAGGATCTGATAGAAAGTCTTGTAGTTGTCGCACAATGTTTGGGGCGATTTTCTCTGTTGCAGCCTCCTGAAGAAATCTTGGAACGTCCCCAAACTGCTCCAGTAGCTGCTTGTAAACCTCCCATTTTGACCACCAGCGAGTTCACTGTAGGATTTTGGCTTTCGGCCGGTTAGATCTTTCCACGCCAGTTTTGCTTGGTAGCTGTGAAACAATCGGACCCACAGATTTCCAAACTCCTGAAGAGTGGGAGTCACCAGATGGCTGCCCACATTATCGAGAGTGTGGGAAAAACACACAATATTCAACATCTTTGGAAAGAAAAATTGTATTCTGTTCAGCACCGCTTGATTTACACTGGCCCCATCCCTCATAGCTGCTAGTAGGGAGTTAGCTCTAATCCCAAATTCGACACACAGGGCCTCATTCAGGACTCTAGCTAACTCATCAGCGTTCACTGACTTCGAGCAAACATCAATCCTTATTAAACGCTGCGTTATTGCCCATTGGTCATCAATAAAGCGAACCATTATTGCAATGGCTTCACCTTGTCTGGTACTCCCGTCAAATATCACTGACACGTCTCTTGCCATATCTCCTTGTCCTGGTAAAGACAGTTCCTTCTTTATCGTGTCCACTTCTTGCTTGAAAATAAGGATTATATATTGTGCAAGATTAGAGCTACTGGTAAGGCGATGGCCATTTTTCTCAAGCAGAGAACGCAGCTTGTCGATTTTGCTGATGAGAACCCCTGCCTTTAGAAATTCCTCCACTACTTCTTGTCTGTATGCTTGCTGAGCTGAAGGTAGTGTGCTGTCTTGTCGGGTTTTCTTTCGACTGAGTGCCTCGGCTATAGTTTGTTCTTTCAACTTTGATTTCTTACTCTTTTCTTTTGACCTCACGTGTTTTTGTGATGCACAATGCAATTTAATGACGCTCTTCTTGGACGATAAAATCTCTTTGCAAGCATCACAGAAAATTTTCGTACCTCCGACGATCAGGAACTGATCAGGAAACTAATTAATACGATCGTGTAAAGAGACATTCTTCGTATCACTTGTTCCTCTGATGTTGTACTTTCCTTTTGTATTCTGCAGGGAACGGTCTCTGGCAATTTCCGCTGGTTCTGGCCTTCTCTGAGAGCCCTGCAAATGCAAGTTTACGTTCAGATCAGGCATGGCCGACGCCATATTGTAGCCTTGCCTATTGAGAGGTACTGGGATCGACATGGCTAAAATGTGACTTCCGGTTTCGGTGCACCTCAGACCCGGGCTCAGTGCTTCACAGTGAACTACAAATGCTACTAGTTTAACTAAAACTTTATATATCGATTAAGGTCACCAAGTGCTTGGGACTAGAGACAAAAAATTATCAAATAATGGCATCAAAAATGATCTGATAATTATCAAAATGTGCAAATTATGCTAGCATTGCTACTTGGCAGAAATTATGTCAGTTTGCTCGAATTATGCCAAAAATTATGCTAGCATAATCTATAAATGCTTAACCCACAGCCTCATTTAAACCAATTTCCAGCTTTCTTTTTTAAAATTTTTTTCAAATTTCCTCTAAAAAAGCCATCCTTCATAATTTTGATTTCATTTATGACCGCTTGCTTTATGATGTACAAGCTCTCTTCAGACAGATTGAACTGAAAAACTGACGTTGATCCTGTACCTGCTAAAAAATATCAACGCATACTGACCACAAAGCCAATTTTTGGTACCCTCTATTCTTTAAAAAATATCTTAGTGGTGCCATTAACGACTACAGACTCGAGATACCCCATTCTGTGTTTATAACAGGATCTCACGCAAAGAAACTGATATCTATTATGTATTTTCCATTTTTTTGGTTCACCGGAGAATAATGATGGGACAAAGCCTAAGAAGTGCCAAACCTTGGTCATAAGTATAATGCAAATTCTACTTCTATCCAAAATACAATCTCAGTAAATTCAACTTTGAATAACGGGTAAATTTAGCATAAAATGACCGGATTTTCAAGAAGACGAAGATATAAATGGATAGTTTATCGTTTATTCCGTCACATAAATAAATCGATACGCAAAACATAACATGAAGAATAGACTGTAGTCGTGTTATGTAGACAGAGGCCCTATCTTGTTTTCCAACAGAAGTGAGAATTCAAATAAGAGTAGATACAAAATACAATTGCTCTATTCAGTGACATAAAAATGATTCGTAAATGACTCGTACCTTTAAACTCCTGCGTCTTCTTCTTTTTGACCGTCACGCAAGACGTGGGCATAGCTCTTTAAAGTGTTCCTCTTCCCCGAAAGTTCAGCGAAGTTAGAGCGGAAGCATTTACCAGGCTAGGCTGTTTTTTACTCTTCAAATTTCAAGCTTGTCCTCTTTTCATCCAGAAACACGTTATAATAATAATAATAATAATAATAAAGGTCTTTATTAAGAATTATTGTGCAAACAGACGTGCTACAATTAACATGAATAACATGAATAAAATGAATAAGGAAAAAGAAAAGGTATTAATTACTATTGAAAAGACATCTATTAATAAAAACTGATTTAAAACGGCTTGTCTGGACCTTAGGCAAAATATAATTATGCGACCTACTTCTCAACTGCCGTGTTCTCTGGGGAGGTAAGAGATCGCTCAACGCAGTGTTGGTGGAAGAGATCCTTTGCCATAATTTCTTATCTCTATTACAACGGATATCCAAGATACTGTGTTGCTTTAAGCAGTAACCCAGTTTATAACACCTGGCAAAGAGCTTATCAATTCTACTTAAATATTTACTATAAAAAGCACACCCCCAGACCTCAATAGCATATGTAAAAACTGAAAGAATCAAACTTTGAAAAAGTAAGTCCAAATTCTCAATAGGGTAGCCATAATATTTACATATTCTCAAAATATACAACCTACTGCTAGCCTTACTAAGTAGGTAATCAATATGAGTGTCCCAATTAACTGGCACTTGCTCAAAGGTAACACCCAATAGTTTCAGTTTTTCTTTCCTCTCTATGATCTCGAGTGGTTCAGGAGGCGTCTTGGAAGTCTTTCCTCGTAAGAGAAGTTCCCATGTTTTCGTCAAGTTGACTTTCATGCAGTTCTTGTCGGACCATTCAATAAAGGATAGGATTTCCGTTTCGGATTCATCTAAGCCTACATTTGCCTCGATTGGTAAACTAATAGTTATATCATCAGCAAATTTAACTAGAAGATTCTTATTAGTATTAACAGCTTTGATATCGTTAATAAAAATAGAAAATAAGACCGGCCCCAGGACTGTACCTTGAGGAACACCCCTATTTATAGAAACATATTCAGTACTATGACCATCGACAACAACTCTCTGCTTTCTATGATTTAAAAAACTAATAAGCCAGTTAATAATATATGGATTAATGTTAACTTGCTTTAATTTACTACAGAGGAAATTGTGTGATACAGAGTCGAAGGCCTTACTAAAGTCAAAGGAGAAAATTCTGACAAAATCGGCGTTATAACTTTCTACAGTGGCAAGATCTTCGAAAACGGATGTTGAGAAAATGTTGGACGCAAAAAGAAAGTTGTGCGAAGGCCGTTTAAACGGTTTCCAACATTGCACCAGCAAAAAACCCACCCTTTTCTCGAACTTTGATTGTGAAGAACTAAGAACTAGAAACCAGACTCTCTCGTCCAGATGAAGTTTGAAGTTTATTTATTCATAAATACATAGCAGTTAAAAAACTGAATTGCGTATTTACTCACATAATACAGATAGTAAAACTAAACTAATTTGGATATTAACTACTTAGTTATTAAAAAGCGTTCAATCGGCTAAAACAAGGGAAAGCTAAAATGAGTTCGCTTTAAGACATGAGGACATAATAAAACTATTCTTAAAACAACTGGTTTTGAAGCGTTGTACATTAAAAGGTCGCGCACGCCTTAAAAAGTAGGTAGTTTCATGTGCCTTTGGTATTAACTTTTGAAGACGGTGATTGTTGTCATTCACAATTTTGTCAAAAACTGACTCACATATTTCGTCGTGATGGATGGCTAATTCTTTAAATTTCGTAATATCCAGGGCCTCATGATAGCTATGACCAGGACAGATGATGGACATTGCTCTCCTCTGTACGTGTTCTAATTCTCGCATTCAATTTTTTAGGCAACTATGGTGAAAAACCGGCACTGCATAGTCCATGATTGATCTAATACAACTAGAATAAAAGAGCCCTAGATCAGTACGAGCAACCTTGGCTCTCTTAAGTTGAATCAAGAATTATAATCTCTTAGAGGCTTTTTAACAATTTCATTAATATGGGTATTCCAGGTCAAATTACTGGAGATATTAAGACCCAAAAGCTTTACATTCTCTACCACTTCTAAAGGATCGCCATTGATGAGAAGGGGCTCAAATTCCTGCTGGAACTTTGAAAAGGATATTCGCATCCCCTTGTTTAATTGAACTCTATTTTCCAGGAACCATTGTATTACTCTATCTGTATAACGCTGTGCGTTACTAAGCTCGCCTTTTGCCAAGGCCCTAGATTAGTTCCCTGAGGGACGCCCGATGCTACTGATCCCCGCTCAGATACACATCCCTCACCAAGTTTGATTCTTTGAGATCTGTCTGACAAAAAGTCGATAACCCAATTAATTACGCTATTTGGCACGTTTAACTTACATAATTTCTTTATAAGGATGCTATGGTCAATTAAATCAAAGGCCTTACGACAATCGAACAAAATAGTTCTTATAGTAGCACCGTTCCCGTCGGTACTCACAGACCAAACATGAAGCATGTCCAGTAAAGCGAAGGTGGTGGAAGACCTTGGTACCGCGCCATACTGATTCATATTGAGATTATCAAGAACGGCAGGCATGATTTAATCGCGTACCACGAACTCCTCTGCCACCTTCGAGATACATAGAGTGAGTGAGATGGGTCTAAGATCTTTCTTTGGGATTCGCACGGGTTTTTTCTTAGGAAGCGGGGTTACATCAACCAATTTCCACGAAAGAGGTAGGCGTTGCTCTTTAAACGATGCGTTGAGAATTTTGCGTACAGGAAAAGCAATAAGATCGGCGTATTCACGCAGAAACCAATTAGGAATCCTGTCAGGACCACATGATTTAAATGGATTAGTTTTGATAGTGTTTTCCAAACACGTTCTTCGGATACTTCTGGGAACTCCGGGAGATTTTTTTCTAGTGCCAAACGGGTAATGGGGCACAACAGACAATACTCTTCAAGAGGCTCGAAGAACGCTTTGTTTATGGAGTTCGCCAATTCATGTGTGGGTAAGTTCTTAACTTCCTCAACGTTTATATGATTGATGAGATCGCCTGAGAAAATTTTTCCACCGCTTAAACTTTTCATCTCTTTCCACCAAGCTTTGGGGTCTTCCTTCTTCATATGCGCCACAAGTGACTCGTAAAACCTTGATCTACAAAGCTTTCTCTCTCGGTTAACCAGATTCCTATAAATTTGAATTTAACTGAATCTGCACCTTTTTTGTCGAAAGCCTGTTGTCTTTTCTGGATCAAAACTTTCAAGTGTTGTGTCATCCATGGAGCATCACGTGTATTTAATCGAAATTTGCTCACAGGCATTAAAAGGTCAAGGCCCGTATGAAAAACCTTTTCGAAAACACCAAGTAAAGCATCACAGCTTTCAAGGGAGCCGAATAACAAGGGCCAATCTAAAGAGGATAGATATCTTCCCATCTCCGCTTTTCGGCTGGGTCGTAGATTACGCTTGAGAATGAATTTGTCGGGAGCAGAGCCTGATTTTCTCACCGAAGCTGAGACAGATTATTGTGGTCAGATAGACGAAAGGGTGGAAATAGTTGTGGTTTACCGTAGTAATCTTGCAAAGTAGTTAGTACTAAGTCTAGGATGGCATCCTTTCTCGTTGGTGTTTTCACAATTTCTTTTAGTTGAAAGTGACTTTTAAGCCGTGTGACGTCAAGCCGATTGAAATCGCCTGCTCTAATGAACGCACAGTTGGGGTAAATTGACTCCGCCGCGGCCAGGGAGTTAAACAAATGCTCACGTATAAAATTGTCATTTGCTCCCGGAGCATGATATAATACAAACACTATCAAATAGGAAACCCTCTTGGAAGCCGTGCAGGTTTTAGGTGGACCCATAGAATCTCATGATCTGCACAGCACGACAGATCATTAAGTCGTTGGTATTTAAAACTTTGGTCTCTTAGATAAAGACAGACACCTCCATGATTATTTGTCATCCTATCCTTCCGTATTATCGTGTAGCCAGGGATATGGACTGCACTATCAGCGATGGGTTCCTTCAGCCAGGTTTCCGTAATGAATGTCAAGGAGATATCGGACTTTGAGAGAAAATAAGTCATGAACTAGGCGCCATATTGATTTGTCAATCATGGAGCGCCTTTAGGGCCTGCTGTCGCCGAGTTTTGTCGTGGTAGTCGCGATCGAAAACATCCCACCAACAGGGACGCTTTTCAAACTCGTCGATTAGGTCATTTACTTCTTAGGTGCTCCATTTTCTGGTAACTTTACAAGCTCTAAAACTTTTCTCACCTTCCAATTTTCGTTTCGTGCTAGGGAGCTTTATATTTGATTCCATTCGGCTTCCATCTGTGAGCAACCATCTTTGGGAAACGCCATACTGACTTTTGTACCCTGATCTGAGCATGCGTGTGTTCAATTAATATTGTTTAATGACAGAGTGTTCAAACGGCTTCAACACTATTTAACATTTTCGAGAACAAAGGAAAAGTTGAATCGATGTTGGATGAAAACTTAAACAAATTTAAACTTGATTCAACACGCTTTCAAAAAGCTTTCAACAATTTTTACATTTTCAACAATGCGATCGCCAGACGGTTTATTATGGATGGAAAGCATACCGTGCTAGAATGTCAATTTATAAATAGAAATTATAGTTAAAATAATAGGAAGCAATTAAGAAGACAAAAAAGGACTGTTTCTATTGGTTTCGCAAGTAGAGCTTGTTTTCATGGCGGCACTTTGAAATTAGTTCTGATCGTTTGTTTAATGAAGTGGATTTGTCCGCGGTGATAAGGAGGAATTTTTCGGCAAGGCAGAGGTTGCATGTTCTTGAATTTCCTTTGTAAGATGCGGCTTTGTGGATTGTCGACCAATGAATGGAGTAGGGAGTGTTGGTGCTCTTAAGTTCCCAAATGGCTATCTTAAGTAATTTTTTAGCAAAACCAAATTGGTGAATAAAACTGGCATGCTTTTGATAGAGGTACATTTATTGAGGAGAGATATGATATGTGTTAGTTCTTTTTAATTTTTTTTATCATTTTCAGAGCAAACTCATAGTTTTAAGAAACAGAAGTTTTATTTAAAACTAACATACAATTCACCTTATACGTTTTTGCTCAAACAAACCAAAGCCAACGGGTACGAAAATATGAAAATCATATATTCAAACTGCGGTTAAAGAGACACATATGGGAACGATCTTCGCAGTAAGGAGTACAACTTAAGCAGTAGTGAAAATAAGACCTGAAAATAATTCAGGCCTGAACGAGTTTGGAAACCATGACCTATGCGATATCGATAGCCTCGCTATAGTCGACATATGGTTCTAAATCTTAGAGCATAATGTACAATCAAGACTTACAGAGTTTAGTTATCCCTGTTTCATCGTAAGCTTTTCATCTAGTTACATTTCAAATAAGTTAACAAGTAATACATTGTAAACGGATCGATAACCGGATATTCTGGCGATCTAAGGGGTAGTGTGAAGTTTATGCGTCAACGGAAGGTTTTATTGCTATAAACCTGCTCTTTAGTAAATTAACGACACCTTTTGAAAATAAGCCTTTTACATTCTTGTTTCATGTCTCTTTTGAGAAAAGCGTAAGCTATAGGATTTATTCTAGAGTTAATAACTTGCAAAGGGACTTTCTACTGAAAATCTTTACAATCTCCATTACAACGCATGTACATTCCGTAACACAATAGAAACACACTCGTGACCAGTGCCACCCACTTTAATGCTGACCTACCATGAGTTTTAACTTTAGCGACCCTTTGATTAAACTGCAGTTGTTTTGCTAGGGTGCGATCTCTAGAGTTCTGCTTGTAAACAACGAGAAACATAGATACAAGGAAAAATATCAAGATTACGCACGAGATTGCCTCGTAAAGCAGAAACAAATAGCCTTCGATTCGATCTATTGAATTGAAATTCATCAACGATGTAGTCAGAGTAAAAAGAAAAGGAATTCCCCAAGATTTAAGAACCATTTGAAAAACTCGGTGGCGCTTCGTAAAAGTTATGTATTTTAAAGGTTTCACGACGGCGACATATCGTTCCAATATCAAACTCCACAAGTTTGTTCCAGATGCGTAAAGTATGAACGGCTATGCGTACATCGTAAAGTGGAGATCATCATCGGAGATGTGCTCTTTTACCATGGCGTAAAGAAAACTCGAAGGAGCAGCAATCATCCCGACACAAAAGTCAGCCACTGCTAACGACACAATGAATATGTTGGTTTTGATGCGTAACTGACGTTTATTGCAGACAAGGAAGATGACAAATCCATTTCCAACCATCGCGAGGATGCAAAGGAACCAGCCGAGAACCCAAAACCACGTTTCCATTAAAAATATATTTTGGATAACTTTATGGGACTTTTTCCGATTGCTTTCTTCGTTAGGGCGAGGAGAGTTTCCGACAGTCATATGAAAAAAAATGGTGTTCGGTTTTAAAAGTTTTTATTTAATATTTTTAAACAAAACCATCTGGTTTCATCTACACTTAGCACTAAAGCCTATTAAGCTAATAGCCACTTTTTAGGCTGTCCATTTAAGACGCCAAAACTCCACGCTCTTTTCAGACGCTTTGACACACGGAGTTTGACCTCTTTTGATTAGTTTTCCATACGCATGGAACAATCAGAACAGTTGATATAAAAAACGGATGCTATTTTTTTTTTTAGTTTTATGCGTTCCATCTCAGAAATTATGGCAGGTTATTGATTTCGCCTATCATTATACACCACATGAGTGAAAAGTGCTTTCCTCGCGCGCTGATTGGCTAGTTTGGAAATAAATAGCAAGTACTATTGACTTCTGTTTAGCCGATGAGACAAAATCGCGAGTAAGAGTTTTATTTCCGATCATTTTTCTCTATATTGTATTTGTGTGGTATATACTAAAAGAGTTATTCACCTCAGCGTTGGTTAAAGCGGTGAATATTTACCATACCAGTTTGCAGCTCGGTAAATATCCTTGACAACTATTTACTTCCGCTTCGATGAATAATTGCTTAATTGCTACATAGTTTGAAGAATATTAGAATGATGAGAGTTTACCCTATTTTACAGGTGAAAATAAATTAAAAATATCTTTCATTAACATTCCATGACACCAAAATAGGATTATATAGAGTTAGCTGCTCCGAACCTACTAGATATAATTAATTCATGTATACCTCTCAAAGTCATATATGACGACTTCAGTTTTTCAAAATAGACTCCAGTTACCCATTTTCTATAGCCTTTTTTTTAATCATAGCAATGACGTCAACATCGTGAAGTCGAACCATCATGTGCAAGGGTTTGCATGGTCTTTGCGGGAAAAACAGAAGTCGACATAGGCCATATTGAGTAATTCTTGGATTCTTTCTCGGATTCTCTCGCATTTTTATTGGATTACTACCGTAATTTCAGGAGAAATTCAATGAAAATAAATCTTAGTCAAAATAGCGGAGAATTCTGTAAAAAAAAAACATCATTGCTAAAAACTACCGATGTAGTTAGCATGAAAGAATATAATTTCGTCTTCCTGTTTAAATGGATCATTTATATTGTGGGTTTTTATCATGTAAATTACGGTGCTAGTATGCCGTGATCATTGGGAGCCTTAACCCAATTACGACATCGTCGGCAAAGGAGACGTGACAATAATAATGACAAACAAAATATTTAATGCGCAGGAAAAATGCCCATCACGTGCGTTTGGAAACGTTTCACCTTTCTCGGCCATCCTCTATAAAACAACGACCTGTAATCTTTAAAGGTAGCGTGGTCTGAGAAGAGAAACCTGGACGGCGAATTTTTCAAGTCATTACAATTTGGAACCCAATCTGTTCACATAGGATGTAATTAAGTCGAGGGGTTGGCGCTAATAAACACACTAATTCATCAGAAACTTGGTTTATTCGTATAGAGTACTTCTTCCGCGTCTACATACTTTCAAAACGAGGGGGGTGGGGTGGGGGGATCAAGGGGGGCTGAAAGAATTTAAGAAAGTTATGTAAACCAGAGACGCAGTTGAGAGAGTTTTAATAAATTTCCAACTTCTCGAGTGTTTAGATGAGATCAACTAGAGCATATAAACGTGAAACAGTTCTCTATTTCTTTTAAAAAATATATCTCTCTAATAACATGACAAAAGAAGGAAATAATGGCTGTTTATTAACTTTTTGATTGAAAAAGATTTTCTTAACACCTCCATTGGACGATAGTATTTTATGTACGTATGCCAATCAAAATTTGCGTTAAAAAAAAATCAAAGTCAAGTTGAAGTAGTAGTTCGACTGAAAGCCCAGCCAACTTGCTTGACATCCTTAGTTGTTTTGCTAGAAGAATATGGCTGTAGGTGGATATTGAACCCGGGTTGGCGTGACCTGTTAGCTCGGAGATTGTCTTTTCTGAGCCGTGTTCACAAGGTTTTCTCGCTTTCGCGTTGTCGCGAGCGAAAGAGGTGTTTCATGCCTCTCCAAGAATTTATAGTTCAGTTCAAAACAAGGGAGGACCTCAGGCTCACTTTGAGAAACGCTGTTTTGATTATGGTGCTTTAAAAGGTGACAATGGTTTTAAAAACATTTTAAATTGACTCAGAAACCAAACTTTGTAACGATTTGACGATATTTGTTATGGTTACGTAGTGGCGAAACAATTTCACTTTGCCTCGTTTTCAAATCGCTGTTCCAAGCTAAATACCTCGCTTCGTTAACCAATCAGAATGCGACGAGGGGCTAACGCTCAAAACGTCAGCTTTTATAACCGTAACGGTGGCCAATTTACCATTTCAACTTTGTTGATACATTCAACTTATTTCGTTACCCCCACCGACGCAGCCCAAAACAGTTTCTTTAGAAACTATCAGCCTTTATTCAATCAGAATGCGAGATTGTATTCAATGATGCGATTCTAAACTTAAAGGGTTTGATCCAGATGCGTGACTCAGCACAAGTTATCCTGCTTTAACAAGTGGGTCCATTCGGTTGCAAGATTGCAGAGAAAAACGAGAAGGAACGACTTTCTTCCCATGAAAAAAAAAGCCACTTGGAGAAACGATAAGTGGAAAGAAAAGGAATACCCCAAGATGTAAGAACCATTGAGATGGCACGGTTGCCGGCGCTTCATTAAAGTGAAGTATTGCAAAGGCTTCACCACAGCGATATAGCATTCCAAGACTAAACTTACTATCCCAACACAAACCATCCCAAAATAAAAAATCAGCCACTGCTAAAGACACGATAAATGTGTTGGTTTTATTGCGAAACTGACGTTTACTGCAAACGGAGAAGATAGCAAATCCAATTCCAACCGTATAAAACTTTTCTGAAAGCGTTTCCGGTTAAAAATTTCCTGGACATTGGTCAAATAAATCACAAAGTGTTCCTACTTTTGAGGTAATTTACAGTTAGTCTAGCGTACATCATCGATGTCCAAAATTTCTATTAAAAGTTTCGATGTAATGAAAAATGTTCGGAAACATTATATCATTGATATTTACTGAACAATACCAAATAAAAATTACCCATATTGAAGAGAAATGTGACGCTATCAAAGTCATATTTTAGTTTTGTGACGTCCCCGAATATGGAACTCATGAAGAAGTTTTAAAATGTGCCCCCAAACCACCTTTATTTGGGCAAAAACATAATATTCTGAAACACTAAAGAAACCAGACAGTAGAATTTAAAAACTGTTGAAGACACACAGGAAATTGGGGCAGATAATGATACGCTTTAACTGTTTTATTAAGAGCCACTGACCGTAAATATTGAGAATCTGCCGACAGTTGCAAAATTTTGGAACTCATTTTATTTTCTCTAAAGAATCCATTTAATGAACCTTTTCGAAAATCATATCAAAAGTTCTATCGCGTTTTTTTTCCCCGAAAAATCGAAAAGCTCAAAATGCACTGAAATGACCGTTGTCCCTCCGTAAAGCAAAGAAAAATTATGCAACTTCGGCAACCACGTACGCTACAACGCTATACAATACCGATTTTAAATCTCGTGTACTAGCAGATGGTCCTTTTATCTCTTGGAAAATATTAATTTCTTGATATGTTGTTATTGCTAAGTCTGAATTGTGACACTTTGAAACAAAGTACTTCGCGTCCTTTTCGGAGAGGTAAAATAAAGGTAAACTTCAGGGGCCTATGAAGAGGTCCGCCATATATACTTACAAATCATAATATACGTTATCTTAAAGCATTGTTCTTGTATTATAATTCCTCCAATTCTCTACCTTGGCCTGCCATAAGCGGCACGTCCAGGTTTAAAAGAGTGAAGACTAAAATGACAAAAAAAGTAATGCGATCCGTCGAACGGTAGTCACCCAAGAGGTCATGTATTTGGTACATTCCTGGCCAAGCTGAAAGATTGGCCATGACCTCTTGCGTGACAGCCTTTCAACGGATTGCATTACATTTTTTGTGATTTTTAGCTCGAACTCTTTGAAAGCTGGACGCACCGCCTATGGCGGGCCAAGCAAAAAAAAAAAAAACAAAAAAAAAAAAAATGAGGAATTACACTATAGGGAAAAAGCTTTGAGATGATGTATATTTTGGTTTGTGGTCACTCAGATTAAAACTCAGAGCACGTCAGTAGTAAAATGGGTAGCTTTGGTAACGTGTGTGTTTCTAACGTGTTACGGAATAGTCATGCGGTGTAGTTTGTTAGTTTTAACAGGTCAGCCGCGCAACGATTTTCACTATAAAGGACCTCTACTAGCGTTCAACTCTGGAATAAACTCTATAGCTTACGGTCTCTTTAAACGAGACATAATACAAGAATGTAAAAGGCTTCCTTTTAGAAGAGCAGTTACTGAGCAAATAAGACTTCAGTTGATGCATAAACTTCACAATTTCATCAGATCTGGAAAAAAAAACGGTTGTAGATCCGACTGTAGTACAGTTTAAAACTCTTATAATAATTGACATAGATAAACAGCTTCCAATGCAACAGAGATAACCAACAGTGTAAAAATGTAGTCTTGATATTCCATGAATTTCTGAGATTAAAAGAACAAAAAAATAATAATAATATAATATTTATATTGCGCAAATTAACATGTGAATATGATCAAATGCGCATCACAACACTTTTCGGGGGACTTTGGCCAGACTGCATCAGCAGTTTACAAATGATCGAAGGAAACTTATTTGAAGATGCCCCCCTTCCCCCAATTCCCAGTAAACAGGCAAGACCACATTCCAGTAACCTCGTGAGTGGGTTCTTTAACGTCCCCCTGCCTAACCAAATCAACTAATTAATAGATGCAGTAAACGGGACTTACAGTTTATTCGTCCTTATCCGACAAGACTAGAATGTCTATCCATTTCTTATTAAAGAAAGGTAGCGCATTCTCCTCAGTTATTTTAAGACCTTGGGTGTTGGTCTGGCCGGGGCTCGAACCATCGACCTGGAGCTCCCGCACAACAGCCCAGCGGTCTAACCAAATGAGCTAACCGTAGGGACCATGTAGGGAAAAAGCGAGGCTCAAGTCTGCTGGAGTAGATCTTTTCCTTGAAAAATTAAAGCTGAATGGGACTTTAGTTGAATTATCTGGTTCTTAAAACCATGATTTTGCTTTGCATATGATAAAAGTGTAAATGCGTGGCGTGTCATATTCCTCCTCAATTGATCTGCCACTAAAAGCATATAAAAACACGCTTAGTCCACCTTCACGTCCATTCAATATTTCAGAACCTCAAATTCTTGTTGATAAATAACATCGAACAGAACTTTGAAATGGTAAATGTTAGAAATTAAGCTAAGAGGTGAATTATTAGACTTTTCGTTTGCGGTAGTTGATTTTTCAACTTTGCCATGAGCCGCGTTTTACAGAGAAGCTTCCCATTATGGTTAATGCCCAAAAAAAGCTAAAGGCCTTTTCGCTTCCATTGGACAATTCCTATTCGGTAGAGTATATGACTACGATATGATATTAACTGCCAAGCTTTTCTCATTCCATAAATTATTTTACAAGTATAAACGTCTTGTAAATTATGGGAAGACGCGCTTTCAAGTATTCGCGACAGCTTTCTAGGCTCTGCTAATAAATTGGGCAGAAAGTTTTTCTAAGAAGTGTCGCACTCGTCAAGGAAAAGATGATAATATAGGTAAGGTTTCACATGTTGTTTCACATGATGCTCCAGTTCAAACAGGGACATGAGTAAATCTTTGTTTTGGTAGAATAGAAGACAACGATATGATATTGCCAAGCTTTTTTTCATTTCATAAATCATTTGATAAGTATAAAAGTCTTATACAATTAATATATGAAGTTCATATATTTTTAACTGCGGTATTAGATACGTATGATGCACGATCCTCGCAGTAGGGAGCGCTATTTATGCAATAGCGAAAATCAGACCTGAAAAAAATCAGGCCTGTACGGGATTCGAGCCACTGACCTCTGCGATACTAGTGCAGTGCTCTACCAATTGAGCTAACAAGCCAACTGAGAGCAGGCCGTTAAGTTGATTCGTAATAAACCCGTGATGATAAATCAGATACAATATAAAAGTCTTGTAAGTAATTGGAAGGCAAGTGCTTTCAAGCTTTCGTGTCAACTTTCTAAGCTGTGCTAATAAGTTGGGCAGAAAGACAGTTTTTTCCAAGAAAAGTGTCGCACTCGTTAATGAAAAGATGGAAAAATGGTATAATATAGATAAGGTTCTAAATGTTGTTTCACACGATGCTTCATTGAAACAGGGACATGAATAAATCAATATCTTCATTCTATGACTCACACCTGCTGTATTACCTACAAAAAAAAAAAAAAAAGAAAGAAAAAAAAAAACAAAACATCGTACCAGGGAAATTGTTCTTTAAAATAATTCTTTGTCTGGTTAGAATGAGAATTAATTATTAGATATGGCCCGTATTAAATTATTTTCCCCTACAGTGTTCTTGACACTATAATACCTTTGAAATAAAAGGCAATTTTTTGGATCCGCGTTTCATTTTGATCAATGGCTTTATTTGCTTTGAGTCTGCTGTATAACTGTCATTCAATACGTTTGGTCCTATTTCACACCTCTACAACTTCCATTATCAGTGTCAGATCTAGGGGGGATGCCCAGCGGGGGCAGGGGGGCGCCTCCTTCCTTTGTTTGGTCACTGAAGGAAGGCCAGCAGGTCTACACACAAAAAAAAAAACTGCCGCAACCCCCCCCCCCCCTCCCCTTTAGCTGAAGGTCTTGATCCGCCACTGATTATTACTGAAATGAGAAGGAATTTCCACAAATTCACTGTTAGGTTACCTTGAAAAAAATTTTCATTTGAGTTAGCGTGACAAGCTAATAAAAAGTAGAGCATTTTTTAAGGAGAAGATGATTACGAAGAATGTATTTATATGCTAAAATGTATATTTCCAGAACTCTCCGTGAGGTTATCATCTCGGCTGTTTCATGATGCAGAATCGTAGGGTATCAGTTAGTCGAGTAGAATCTTAATCATTGGTAAAACCAATAATAAAAGGAATATCTAATTTATTTAGAAGTACTGAAGTAACAGCTAACCCTTGACGATTTGACTACTAGGGCCCTTTTGGGTAAGCACTGACTGACAAATAATTTTTCACTTGCCGTTTTCAGAAATATGGGTGGAAATACCGGGCAACTTTTTATTGATCCACATCTTCTTACACTGGTTTTCGATAGTGATATTGTCAAGAGAGTACTTCGCTGTAATTTATTTTGGGAAAAGTAAAACATCTTAGATGACGAAGTAAAAAACGTTTCGGTTTTGCTATCAAATTCTGATTGGTCCACGTAGTTCACTGGCCAAGGTGGGTTCTCGGTACCTGTTACCTGATGAAAGGTTATCTGAAACAGTCTACAAATTCATATGAGAGCAATCGTGAAATGGTGGCTTTCACACTTTTTTGTGTACCTCTTGACTTGAAAAAATACTGCTTAAGGATACGGTAGACCTCCGCCAGTCTACTTCGCAAAAAAGAAGAAAAACAAAAAAAGAAATTAACGCACTGTTTATTTCGATTTTGCCTGATCTTATTGTAAACCGAATGGGTCGCGGCAATCCAAACTGGACGATGCTCCTTTAAGCGAATTATAATCGGATATCGAATCTGACCACACAACGCCTTTAATATTGTACAGCGCTTTACAATATTTTAATATTAAAAGCGCTATATTAAATATAATAAGTTATTATAAGAATCTGACCGCACAACTTCAATTCTGAGGGGTGGGACTTCTAAACCGTGCGAGGGTTTTTTCGATATTCTAATTGCTTGCTTTGCAATGTTTCTGTACGAGTTTGCTGATCAAAATTTTTACCGGTACACATTACGTGGGAGGCCATTGTGGGAGGTCTATTTAGAAAGCAGAATTCACCCACACGGTTTTTTAGCTAGGTTGGTATCTTGGGAGTCTCCAGAAGGCCTAAGTGTAGTCACTGTCCTAAATGTAATAAAGTCCTAAATGTAATAGGATTTTGTCCTGAATGTGGTGAAGACCTAAATGTAATAAGCCTCCAATGCTTACATCCCTGCCCGTGCCTTATTGTTATAACTGATATTGAGACGTTAAAGTAACTGCTGTCGCACCAAAGATTGCTGGATAAGTAATTCGAGAAGCATTGGCTGGAAACCCTGATGTGTGATTGGCATCGAATTCACAGATGTCATAACTCATAACAATGAGTACGCTGACCAGTACTCAACCTATATCACGGGCTCAGACTCTTAAATGCAATAGATTTTGGACAAATGTAATGACATTATACTTGTGTGACCAGTGATAGAGTTAACAGGGCATTAGCTAACTCACAAAACTTGGATAGGGACCTCCGCTGACAGATTGCAGACTCGAGTTAAGAGTCTATGTTTTTCCTTGCCTGAATAAACCATATTAGGGTCTTATTAAACAAATAATAATAATCAATAAATACGTAAATTGAAGCTCCTCCTAAGGGGCTTTTCAGTTACAATGAGGACTAACTAAGTACTTAAAAATCCCCACTGACAGGAGGCAGACTAGTTGGCTGTTTACAGAGCGCAGCCAAGGAGTACGTTGAACTAGGGGCAACCAAGAACAAATTCAGTGAATGGCAGGATGAAGGACTTGAACCCGGGACACCAGATTATAAGTCCAGCACCCTAACCACTCGGCCACGCCGCCTCCTCCTCCTTGTATATTTTGTTTTTCCCCAATTCGGATCTCTTGACGGTACTCTACTGAGTTATTTCTTTCAAATTTGACATTCGACACTGCAAAACCTAAAGCAAAGTAATCCCATTGACGGCAGAGAGAAGGAACGCCTTCTACATTTGGGAAGCAGTTGTTGGTACCGTAGTACCGTGTTTATTTATCTCAAACGAATGCCGAAAACTCAAGCTCATACATTGGCCGCACGGCCTCGGTCAATGAAAGTGAAAGTGAAAGGTTTTCTGAAAATAACAAACAAAGAAGGCATCAAACTCCAAATACCTGCCTGAACGACAAAAAAAACAAATATTAATTCACCGAACCGTTCGCTTAAGCCAACGAAAGACACAATAACGCCCTTTTTAAAACTCTCTTCAATGGATAAAAAACTAAACAAAGCATTCGCAAACCCGAGCACATGGCGATTTCAGCCAAAAGTAATGTGACCGGCAAAACCTCGGACTCCCAAGGGAGTCGTGAGTGACAGCAGACATTTTGAACAAATTGCATCTAGGACTAATAGAAGGACCAAATGTGATTGCATTTAGGACTCTATTACATTTAGGAAAGTTATTACATTCAGGCCTTCTTAAATAACTGTTCAAGCGAAATGTTTCCCTTCCACAACGACATCAGAATTGGCCTGGTATCGTGCGCCATTTTGGAAATTCGAGTTCAGTTGTGCACTCGAAGCGTAGTTTGATTTCCCCACCACTGTTTAGGAGTTATTAAGTTTGAATTGTGTTCATTAAGGTTCAATTTAAAAGTGGAGCTCCAAAAATGTTAAACCATATGAGAAGCATATTTTAAATTGTAGAAAAAAAGAGACAAAACACACAGCAGTAACAATCTAAACTAGTTTTAAAGCGATCTTCGTCCCTGATACTGATTCGACAATTAAATAAAAAGCATATATATCCACTTGAAACGAAATAACTTTTTTTTTTAATTATACGTACCTTTGCATTATGTTTTCGCGTCATCAAGTTCGAGCAAGAAGGGTTCCCTCCCTTTTTAGACCCTTTTTTCACCGCCAAATTTTACTACAAACGAGTCATGTTTCTTTATCGTAAAGGTCGTTTAGCATATTAGCTTTTCATGAGAACTGAGACTTAACTAGATTGATGATCCGAGATCAAAATGCGAGACTAAAGGAAAAAAATGGATTCTTGAAACTGGACGTGAAGACACCATGTTCCATAAGGAGGTCATGAAAACAACATTTCCTCCAGCGCAGCCCACGTAAGCTAATATTTCATACATTTCAAATCATCTTCCCCATTTTAGGATAATTATCACATTTGCAGTCAGTAAGTATTTTATCTTTTTTAAGTTACTTTTTGTCTCGCTTCCTTTTTTCAGCTTTTGGACCTCGCAGATCCATAGGTAGGGCCGCCTGCTGTTTTGTAGGCCATGCGGTGAAGGCCGAAACTGAATTGGGACATGTATGATAACTGTGCCACCTTATACTGACGGAATAGTCTGGATTTAATAATCTCAAATTGTGGTAAAACAAACAAGTAGTTAAAAACCAAGACATTTTGTAACATTTAAATTGCCCTATGTCGCACTGGTACTAATTTGTTACTCCTTTGTTTCGGTATCCTTGAGCTTGTCGAGGAAATGGTTGTTCACTTCTTTGAATTTCGTCGATTTTATCATCTTAGACATGTTGTCTTCAATTTCCTTTACTTCGTCGATCGGAGGGGAATTCTTGGTGGACTTATATTTTAGGCCGAATGTGTCTTTCGAGGGGTTGGCCTTGCCGGGGTTGAGAAAGAAGTAAGCTTTCCATCGCATTCTACGTACAGCGGATCGTTTTAATTATGACCTTTCTCAAGTTGAGTGGAGTAGCGCTCTCTCTAATCCAACTAATGACATGGACAAGATGTTCTCCTCTTTTTACCGTGAACGAGTTCAACAGAATTGTAAATAAACATGCACCTATAAGGAAACTGTCACGCCGCAAGGCGAAACAATGTTGTAAACCTTGGATAACTAAAGGAATAAAAACGTCAATTTAGATTAAAAACAAGCTATACTTACCTAGTAATGACACTAAATATAAATTTTATAGAAATAAAATCTGCAGTCTAACACGAATTAACAAAAGCAATATTTCTATGAATATATCCAGGCCAACATAAATAATATGAAGAAATCTTGGATAGGAAGAAACAATATATTGAATCGTAAAACCAAGGAAAATAAATCAATTAGTGCACTGAAGGACTTCAAAAACAATAACGAGGTCTCCCGTAATTCGCAACGGTGGGACAAAAATTAGCAAATCAATTACGTCCCACTCCATAATGTTTTACTGATTTCTTAGGGAAATGCAAATCACCCGACGTCTTATCCTTATTTTGTCAAGCTATCACTCCGGTCGAAATTCGCCTGGAAATATTATCTATTCCCAACAATGAGTCACACAGCCTCTACTCCTGCCCTACACGGATATCAAAGTGTACAAGTTACGTCCTAAGTCGTGTCTTAGCAGAAATCTTTAATCTGTCTATATCACTTGCAACTTATCCAGCAAAACTTAAGATGTCAAAAATCATACACATATTTAAGGCAGATGATGAGACTGAACCAAACAATTACAGGCCAATATCTTTGCTGTCTAATTTTAACAAAATTTTTGAAAAATCTATGTACAAAAGAATGAAAGGTTTTAAAAATGAAGAAGACATACTTATCGCTGTCAATACGGATTCCGTAAGGAGCATTCAACCCAACATGCAATTATTGACATAGTTAATACCATTCAGAGCAATATGGATAACCGTCTATTTTCGTGTGTTGTTTTTATAGACCTAAGAAAGCTTTCGCTACAGTAGATCATGCCGTTTTACCTGATAAAATCAGCCATTATGGTTCTCGCGGAATAATAAACAATTGGTTCTTATCTTACTTGCAAGACCGGACACAAGCAACACTAGTTGGTTCACATATCTCTAAAAAACCCTTAACGACTTGCATTGTGGTGTACCACAAGGCTCCGTATTAGGTCCATTGTTGTTTTCATTGTATATCAATGATATTTGTAACTGTTCAAAAGAGCTTAATTTCTATCTTTTTGCTGATGACACTAATATTTTATATGCGGACAGAAACCTTAAATCATTAGAACAAACAGTGAATACGGAGCTACCTAAATCGTATGTTTGGCTAACATCAAACAAATTAAACCTAACATACAAAAAAATCAAATTTCCTCATATTTCGTCCATATCAAAAAAGACTACCTTTCAACCTGAAATATGCATATTTGACAATGAGAAAAATATGAACTTTCCCTTCGTTAAGTATCTAGGGATATTAATTGACTCTATATTGAGGATATCACTCTGAAAATTAGTAAAACTTTAGGTCTTTTCGCAAAATTAAGACACTGTATCTCTCAATACCGTACTAAATATTTATCAGTCTTTAATCTCTCCTTAAATTACTTACAGATTATCTGTCTGGCCGGGGCCAGGCCTGTAAGTCTTACCTAAATAATATCTTAACCTTACAAGAACGTGCATTACTTTTCATGTACTTCGCAAACAAAAATGAATAGACCACTCCACTGTTTATTAATGCTAAGATTTTGCCTCTGAACTTTTTGTACTACAAAACTTTATCTGAGTTGATGCACGACGTCAACACTCCTTCTACCCCAATTAATATACGTAATTTATTTACGAAAACGTCTGGTATCCATTCTTATAACACACACTCGTCTACTTCAGATAACTTTTACATAAAAGCTTCAAGACTTAAAATACTAAAAAAACGGCTTTTCGAGGATTGGTGCTAAACTATGGACTGAGATACCTAATTCTCTGAGAAGGCTAACAAGGAAACCCTTCAAAGTCAGAGTTAAAAAAAAAACTACTAAGTGTAGTCGAAGATGAAGACTCTTTTATTGAGGTTTGCAAAATCATCTCTAAGCTAAATTAAAATGTCCGCAGTAGTAGTAGGGGGAAGGGAGGAGAGAGAGACGAACAAACAAGCGAAATATTATCTATGAAATCACATTCTTTTCCTAATTTTCTTTTTATTCTATTAATATCAATAGTAATAAGCTAATGATGGACTGCAGCTATTGATGGACTGGCCCGCCTAGACTAGCATAGCTATATGCGGGCTAGTCTGACTTTAAATGTATAAGTTTATGTAAGAACAACAATGATAAAATATGATGAAATGATGAAAACTGCTAGGTTTTTTCCACAAGTCGTTGTAAACAGTCATTCTTTGATGGTAAAAGAATATTATTTGTGGAGTAGTCAATATTGAACTTTTCCATTACAGATCATTGTAGAGTGTTCGACAAGTGTTAACTTGAGGCAAATTAGGAAGTCTGCGTTTCGATTCTTCCGTGTTACAGTGCTCGATGCATAAAAGTAGAGAGCGATTTATTTTGAGTTAGGAAAATACTAAGATTACACTTTCGATACTACAGCCTGTCTCGTGATTACTCACTTATCAGGAGATTTGATGGATAAGAATATTCGTAACCATCGTTTATACACTATACAAATTTGCATAAAGGGCGTGGCGGTGAATTTAAATGCTTTGTTCAGCTGTTACGCAGCAACGCTTTGTTTCTATGGTGGCATGAGGACACAAGTTCATTACGTTTATCATTTTATTGTCATCTATTTTCACGTGTGTTGTTAAGGCTTTTCTCAGGGCCGAGAATATTTGTACAACACTGCAGTTTATATGATAAGAAAATGTATGTCTCCTAACTCTGCTATATTGTTAATTTTTCACTAAAATCGTAAATCATTGAGGAATAGCAGGGTACCCCGGAGGGGTCACAACTTAAGGGGGACAGGCTCATAGCGTCAGCAATTCATTAAGTAATAATCAGAAGTCTATCTAGGCTGTTCTATTCGAAAAAGTCACGATTTTTGGTGTAAAAGTATCCTATGACCAGTATAAGACAGGGCATGTTTCGCGAGTTCGGTGTATTTGTCTTCAGACCTGACACTTTCGGGAGATTTGACCTTCCTCTTCCCTTCCTCTTCCCTTCCTATCCCTATTTTCGTTTATTGGTTTATGTTTTATGGACCCTGCCTTTTATGTTGTGCCCTCACCTTTGTTAGAGCTTAACTAATTTAAAATCTTTAATGATTGATTATGCAAGCTTCAGTAAGTTTTAGACAACAAATCGGCCATCTGGCGTGGCCAAAATTAATCCCGACATGAACTTGTGTGGTTCAGTTCTATTTACTATAGCCTCTATTTACTATAGCGCTCTTGCAAACAAAGCTCGACTGTTGTCCTAGAAATCGATCAAAATATCAACATACGTATGAATTAATACTTCGATCCATTTCCAACAAGGGAAGGAGATATAACCATACTTTTTGCAATCGAACTTTGTTTTGAATTATAGGGTCACAAAACTTTTAATTTAAGTTGGAATAAAAATCAATCGAGTTCAAAAAGAAGATACCGTAAAACCATGGTGACCAATTCTACTAAAGAGTGATCTGTTTTTTAAGGTGCGATACCTCTTTCAAGAAAAGCAACCAAAAATAATGACCATAAATTTCCCAACTCATTGAAGTGATAATGGGGGCAGAGAAGTGTTAATAAGGTGCATGGCCATATATATTGGATGACAGTTCAAGGCTCTAAGCAAAAGAAAAGCTATTGATCGAGTGAAACAAAGTAAAACGCTAAAATTAGATTTTATTCCGACTTCACCCAGTGTCCAGAGCTTTGCAAGGTGAAAATAAATAAACAACGGCCATACCGAATGATCCAATAAAGAAACAATGCTGGGAGAAAAGTTAATGAATTTAAAGCATTTACTATTTTTTAGGCGACCCTCCTAACTGCATCAGTTTTTGAAAAGATCGCACCACTGCTAAAAACCCAGGTGTCAAAAGCAAATTGTTGTCCCTTTTCCTGTTTGAATCGATGCAGTTAATTTCAGGTTTCCATAATGTGTACAGTACCAGTAATGTACATCATATTTGCATGAAAAAGTGCGACACTTTTCAAGGTAAACATTGTTTAATGATTTTAACATTCCTGACAGCACTCGCCTTTGAAAATGTCATAGACACAAGTCAATTAAGTGTTAAGCATTTCCATGAGAAGTTTTTATTGAATTGAAACGAATCGGGAATGTTGTATCATTGTCATCTGAGCCACATACCAAATGAAATTTGTCCGATGGAAGGCGAAACGCTGTTTATATCTAAGAGCCTTATTTCAACATTGGCCATCTTAAGTAACTTTTTACCAAAACCAAGTTGATGAAAAAAATGGCATGCCTTCAACAGAAGCACATGTGTTTAGGAGAGCAATGACATGTATTAATTCTGTTTTTTTTTTTTTTTTTTTTTTTTTTTTTTATCATTTGCATAGCTAGCTCATAGTTTAAGGAAAAGAAGTTTTATTTGAGACTATGACATACAATTCACCTTATATGTTCTTGCTTGAGCAACTAAAGCCTCGCTATAGTCCATATATGGTTCTAAATCTTAGAGCATAATGAAAAATCAAGACTTGCAGAGTTTAGTTATCTCCGCTTCATCAGAAGCTTTTCATCTAGCTTCATGTCAAGCAAGTTGACGAGTAATGCATTGTACACGGAATGAAAACCGGATATTCTCGGGATCAAAGGGCAGTGTGAAGTTTATGCATTATCGGACATTTTTATTGCTATAAACCTGCTCTGTAGTAAATTAAAGACACCTTTTGAAAAGGAGCCTCTTACATTCTTGCTTCATGTCTCTTTTAAGGAAAGCGTAAGCTATAGGATTTATTCCGGAGTTAATAAGTTGTAAAGGGACTTTGTATCGAAAATCTTTACAATCACCATCCAATAAAATGATTAAACTACAACGCATGTATATTCCGTAACACAATAGAAACACACTCGTGACCAGTGCCACCCATTTCAATGCTGACCTACCCCGAGTTTTAACTTTAGCGACCCTTTGATTAAACTGCAGTTGTTTTGCTAAGTTGCGATCTCTAGAGTTGTGCTTGTGAACAACAAGAAACATGGAAACAAGGCAAAATATCAAAATAACGCACGAGATTACCTCGTAAAGCAAATACAAATAGCCCTCGATTCGATCGATTGAATTGAAATTCATCAACAATGTAGTCAGGGTAAAAAGAAAAGGAATTCCCCAAGATGTAAGAACAATTTGAATAACTCGGTAGGGCTTCATAAAAGTTAGGTATTTTAAAGGTTTCACGACGGCGATATATCGCTCCAATATCAAACTCAACAAGTTTGTTCCAGATGCGTAAAGTATGAACGGCCATACGTACATCGTAAAGTGGAGATCATCATCGGAGATGTGCTCTTTTACCATTGCGTAAAGAAAACGGGAAGGAGCAGCAATCATCCCGACACAAAAATCAGCCACTGCTAACGAAACAATGAATGTGTTGGTTTTGGTACGTAGCTGACGTTTATTGCAGACAAGGAAGATGACAAATCCGTTTCCAACCATTGTAAGGATGCAAAGGAACCAGCCGAGAACCCAAAACCACGTTTCCATTGAAACTCTTTTCAGTAGCTCTCTGTGCCTTTTTTGGATGGTTTTCTTCGTCAGAGCGAAGAGAGTTTTCGACAGTCATACGATGCAAAATGGTAACTGTTTAGTTCTAAAAAGCTTTTATTTTTTCTAAAGAGAACCATCTGGTTTCATTCGCACTTAGCACTACCGCCAATTAAGTTAATAGCCATTTTTTAGTTTGTCTATTTAAGGCTCCTAAAATGCACGCTATTTTCAGGCGCTTTGACACACGGAGTTTGACTTCTTTTAGTTAGTTTTCTATATGCATGGAACAGTCAGAAAGTTTGATAACAAAAACGGGTATTATTTTATTAATTCTATGTGTTCCATCTCAGAGATTATGGCAGATTAGTAATTCCGCCTATTAGTATACAGCAGAAGAGTTAAAAGTGCTTTTCTTGAGCGCTGATTGGCTAGTTTGGAAGCGAAAAGCAAATACTATTGACCTTCGTGCAGCTGATGAGACAGAATCGCGCGTGAGAGATTTATTTCCAATCATTTTTATGTATATTGAAAAAAGGAAAAACATTTTTTTTTTTATTTGTGGGGTATAACAGTTATTCACCTCAGTGCCAATAAAAACAGTGGATATTTAACACACCGGTTTGCAGCTCCGTAAATATCCGATCCATGACGACTATTTACCTTTGCTTCGATGAATAATTGTTACTTAGTTTGAAGAATATTAGAATGATGAGAATTTACC